>NW_018108226.1:2982-28149 GCF_000183805.2 Loa loa | reverse complement strand
GACGAAGTATTTTGTCGGAGCAAATTGAAACCACTAGGTCATCTTGAAATGCACTATTTACTGGTGATTTGTGTGTTAATATTTTCGAGGCAGGTGTTATTAATGTGTTCCTGGCTAAAGTTCGATTATCATGGATAAGCATTTTAAAGTCGTAGATTACAAAAAATTTTGATGAGTTTGTTTTACTTGAAGGAAGGTAATTTAGGGAAAATCGACCTGCCATGGGGCGTTCTACACGTAGTTTTTTTACTGATTGATTGCTTCTTTCTAAATTGGATTTTGGTTTCAAACTGTGGTCGTTTTATGGCCATCAATAGTTCAATTCAATATGTCTTTATTGTTATCTTAATTGTTTTTTATTTTTATATCACGAAATATTTAGTCAAATGTGATCTGATTCTCCAGATTGCCTTTATCGTATACACTTTTGTTTCTTGTTATTTCCTTTGTTCTCCTGTTTTCTGTAAAGTTTCTCTTCCCTTGCTTGTATTTTCGTTTTCTACTGATATTGACTATTATTAGCTTTTAATAGAACTCTTGTTCTGCTATGTCATTTACTTTTTTTTGGCGCCTTTAGGGAATATCTTTATCAGGTTCGTCTTTGGAGCGAAGATTTAAATCAAACGATATGTTGAAGTAAGAAACATTACTATTATTATTATTACTATTACTATTACATTACTATTTTCAGCATCGTCTTTAACTAGTTTAGTTCAAACCATCACGGTGAAGCGGAAGGTGTATTTTCATGCTATTAATGGAATAAAATCAGTATCAGTTTAGACAGTTATAGCCACCGATAGAAACAAGAAAAGTGGAGAAAATACTTGGTCCTCTTTATGTATTGTATCATGTATAATTGTAAAGTGATTTTGATAGTTGTACTGAGCGAAATTAATCTCCTTTTATTTCATCTTTAATCCATATCATTTCTTGTCGTGCCTTCTATTTAGTTCTGTGTTTTCTCTAGCTCGAAAATTTGATTTTCTTCACTTGCTCATTTTGCGTAATTTTTGCTTCAAACTGCAACCAAAGGAATGGTTTTATTGCAGAGATAGATAATTCGGATCTGAATTTTGAACTCTTATGTAATAATTGTATTTGAGGTTTAAAACTACTTGTTTAACACACTGGTGATTATTTAACTACTTTATTTCTTGAAAACTTCTCTCTGAGTTGCTAATTTGAATAATAGGCTTTCCTATCAAATCCAGTGGATTCTTTATGATATTATAGTATATAGCTGGAAAAAAAACTAATATGCTTCATTCGACCGAGCTCTGGAGAATTTTCAGAAGAATAGATGGATGCAAACGGCGGTGAGGAAAAGTTTACAAACTGTAGTTATTGAAATGTATACATCCTAGACGTGCCTTTTGGAATGTTACTTTCGTTTTCATTAACACACAGTCATTGTAGAGTTTTTTTTTTTTGAAATGTTCATTTAAAATGATAAAGCGATTTAAAATATAATGGAATGCCGTTTATGATTGTCTCTGGAGATATTCAGTTCATGGGTCAAGACATTTACCACACAGCACATTTGCATCTCTGGTTTTGTGACCACATGGTAAACAAGTTCTGCGAGAATGAGTTGAGAATCTTGGAATTTTGAAAGCAGCGGGTCTCTGGGCTTTGTACTTGACGGGAAAGTAAGGGCTGCTTGATTTCTTTCAAATTTCTGAAATGTTCAATTTGGTGAAAAGATTGTTGCATCGTTCAGTGATTGGGAATACTGTCGTATCATCATTGGTTGCTAACTGGCTTAGTACCCTGTGGTGCTATTGGTCAACTGGATGGAAAACCGAGAAGTTCCTTACAGAGAAAGGAAGGGTATTTCTTGGCTGTTAGTCTACTGTAGGTATCTGCGTTGTCGGTATAACTTCTTGGTCTCTTAAAAACTGTTGGGTAAGAGTCTCTCCTGGTTTGTATGATGATCGAGTGAGGGACTGTAAATCTGTCTGGATGTCAGACAGGTTAATTAGTTAAATCAATCGGCAAAAGATTAAGCAACATTCGGTTCTTTAGACCGAACATCGACTAATCATTCAACTCTATCTCAAGAGTTTGTGGATTTCACTTCACATGCCAGTATCTTTAATCAGAGACTGTGATCACGCGTCTCTGGACTATATGGAAATGAATAACCTTCTGAAATATAAGTTGCACCTCTAAGCAGTGACACAAACTCAAAATTGTATAAAACTGAGCAGTGCTAACTGATATTTTTACACTGCTGTTGTAGTTCATGGTACCATCGTCCTCCTTTAACATCAGCTTGACATGCGAACCACAAACTTTACAAATCCACAGTTAAAGATAACAATTAAGGATGTGTTTGATTCTAAAGGTTTGTTAATACATTACCTTACTTTAGTTTATAGTCTTGCAGATTTATCATGGTAGATAAATGTCTTTAAGATTGATACAACTGTGATCTTCCTGATCATTCACATTAATACACTTTTACTGTCGCTTTAATCTTGCTGAATTCTATGTCATATGCACGTCCAAGTTATAGCTAAGAGCCATTTCTCTCTGTAAATTCAAAAGTTAATTCTTTCAAACTGTCAGTCATTAAATATACGAATTACTCCAATAAATAGTTTCACTTCCACAATGTTTCATAAAATTCTCTCGAAAATAACTCTTCCTCTCTATGCATTATCACTGCTGAGAAAAAATAATTTACTGAAGTAAAATAATTTATGACAAAATACACACGGGACAAAAACTGTTTACAATCAGCACTTTGCGGAAGAACTATAAATACTCATCCGAATGTGAGAAAAACATGGTTGGCTTGCCATCACGATACATAGAGATTTTCCTTTGAAATACTTTTGACTTATTAAAAAAATGAAAAATATAAGCTTCAGTGAACAAGCGTATTTTTTGCTCTCGGAAATAAAACGACACAACTCAAACAAAATTACCCATTACTATAGCACTCACTGACAAATGAGACATTGATATATTAGAAACATATTATTACGGACACTGATAAAATTATTACAACATTAATAAAATGCTTTCTTTGCTGAAATTCAATCTGACGACTAAAAAACTCAATCTGATGACTCACTAAAACTTAATCCAGAAGCTAAAACTATGAATTCCTAACTAGAAAAGTTTGTTTTTCAAAGATGTACATGGCATAAAATTTATGTAATAAAAGAAAAACTTAATTGCAGTACTTATAAAACAACTGGTAACGACGGATCGCGCGGAACCAAACCCAAAGATTGTAGAACCACCTGACATGCCTGAGCCTTACCAGTTTTTTTACTGGTTGATGGGGTAGAAGGTTGATATTCGACACCATTAACAACAGCCTGAAACATGAATACTGACTGCACTTATTAAAAAAGACAGAGATGAAATATCACGATATCTAAATCGGCTACAATTTGAGCTTTATTCAGCATCTATTTCAATCATATTGCTGACATGTCCAAGCTTTTATTTAATATCCAACGATGGAAACTAACGGAAATATATACATTGTCTCACCTTCCACAGAAATCTACGGTTATTTGATGGTCCACTTTCCAAACATGTGAACTGTGGAGCATGCCATCGTTTTTTTGAGCAAAGTTCCATAAGAACAGATACAGGATGTTTCCCTAAAATAAATAATTATTTTATATCATACTTTTGGAGTACAATTTCTTTGATTCTGGATGTTCTGGGATATTTGCAAAACTTCATTTCTATATGAAGTTTCGTAGTGATTTATATCAGAAAATCATAAAGCCTATGCAGAAAGTCAGAAGGTAAAAGCCAAAAATCGTACCAGTCAAATTTTTCCTAGAATCTGAGCGTAACTTCTTCGATTCTGGAAGTTCTTCTGTTGCTACCAAACCTAAAACAGTACTGATAGCAAAAGACCAGTATTGACCAGTGCAAGCTAATAAAAACATTCATTTAAAAAACTGTATAAAGCAAAATCTCATAGTAAATGAGTCGCCTACAACTGTGAGTCACTTTTACGATCAAAACGAATTGAACTTCGATAGAGCTTAAAAAAATTAACATTATCCACAAACCTTTCCTGTCCGATTTGATGTCTAAAACTAGCGGTTCCAGAGGACCATCTCTCCCTTTTCCCAGGCCTTCACCAGGTGTCCAACCCATCTTCTGCATCAACTTTAAACCCACACTACTGTTCACAGCATTCGTCTGTTTTAAAAAATCCTAAAATGTGAAAAGTTTAAGTAAGATGTATGAGATTTGAAAAGTAAAATTCAAAGAACAAGAAAAGAAAACTGAAAAAGTTTTATACAAACTTACACCAGCGGCCGTATGATCACTAGGTCAAAAAGGTCAAAACATCAGCTACAGTGGAAGTAATCCTTTCCCATCATCAGTTACTGGTCAGCAACACCTAAACAGTTTCTGTCCATGATCAATGACACGAGTTGCAAGATATACAAAAATAGCGCATGATTAACCAGTACGGTACAGGGACGACTTAGTGGGATGTTATGTTAGCATACTCATTATTTCAGAAAAGCAAAAAATATTTAAGAGATGACGGTCTGATATGTTCAAATTGACAGACAAAAAATATTGCTACTCACTGCATACATTATTAACTCACTTCTCAATGACTTTCTCATTAGGTCGCTAAAACGCCATACACAACTATCCTTAGAATAATGTTGATATGTCCTGCTTCCTCATAATTACACACAAATATTATATGAAATCTAAAACTTCTAATATAAGTGAAAAACCTGTTACCATATGAGCCAAAAAAGTGCAACTCGTGTCATTAAACCATTAACAATCTATTGTGGTAAACAAATGTTCGTCCATTTTCTGCCACTTTTCTCCACAGAAACTAAGCAAAACCATCATATATGGAACACACCCGTCGAACAACCGATCAAAACATGAAGTCAATTACGAAACATCCACTGTGAACCATTTCAAATACTGGTAATCTAATAAGTAATACAAAATTTTTAGTTTCTTCCAGTCAGTTATTAACGCCAAGTAAGGCAGCCGATAAAATGCTAAATGGTACAAATAGGCTTCACTGACAAACCATATATTCGAATAAAGCGCAAAACTGCAAAAGAAACAATACATATGACTGACTGGGAGTAGCTACCTGCGTCCACTGCATTACTGTTGTTGGTACGGACAATAAACTAAGACATTTTGGATATTTCGATATAAGAAAAAAGTAAAAATGAAAATGCCGAGGCCAAAGTCGAATCTTGATATTTCAAGAAAGAATTTGCCACAGACAGTTCATGAATACTTGAACCCGCGAATTTACTGCAGGGAAAAACTTGGATTGTTTATATTGAAGTATGACAGAAGGGAACCAAAGTTATGTGTTGTTGAAGAATTTTTGCTTGTAAGCCATCCAAGATCTGTTTCAGCTCCTTAACATATAGAAGCCTCTTGCAATTCTATCAAAAGTATTAATTGGATTAATCTTTAACAGTAGCAAAGATGTAGACATAAGAGATTTAATAAATGGCAAAGGTATCGAATATTATCAGCTGAAAAAGATCTAAGCAGGAAATGTTCACATGTTGCATGTATTATTCTACGGTACCAGTAGCATCATTTCAGAATGAGCATTGCTTAAAAAGTCAGTACTAATCCCAGTAATGGTCCCTAGACTGGAAATTTTCCTGTTAGTTTCCTATACTGGAAGGAATACATAATGCAAAGAAATATGAAATTAAGATCATTACTCAGACCATATCACTCTTCATTAAAAACTCGTTGATATTGCCGTGGATGTGAAATGATGCACAGTGAAATTTCTAACAAAAAATTATATTCATACATGAAAAATTATTTCTTTTTAAACTGAATGTTGACAGATATGAGAAAAAAGTGGTACTTTTGGTGCAACCAGCTGATTAAGATTCAAAAGCCGATTTGTTTTCTTGTCTACATTGTTTTTTATTTAAGCATAAAAAATGATTGGTAGCTGCTGTAGTTCTTACACGCCCTCACCAAAGCAGCAATGCTTTCATTTACAAAATCTATGGTTCACATCAAAAATATGCAGTTGTATATGACCCATTACATCACTGAATTTTCCACTGGTAGTTGTTTCTGGAGAGGAACACTGCTTGGAGCGTAAAAACAAAAAAACACTTAACATTACAAAAATAATTTGACATTTTCCTTGACCTTGTCATATAGACCAGTATGGCTTCTAAAAATCATTATAACAAAACCTTTAAAATCTTAGCAACAGACTTTTCACAGAAACGATTAAAGCCTCACAGAATAAAAAGAAAAATCTTGGGCTAAATATGATGAGTTTTCCACGTAAATCTCATACGGTAATCCAACAAACCTTTTTTGCCCAAACACTGAAGCGCGGACCATCCGGGCCAAGCTGATCAGCTTTCAGTACATTCACATCGGTGGATCCAGTAAACTTTCCCGGTAAATTCTTTTTACTCTCAGCCCATGCTCTTATCTGTAAAGTGGTACTCACTATTTTGAAGTCCTAAAGCATGAATCGAAAAAATTCTGGTAAAAAGTACGTATAGATTTTATTTGGCAGATGTTGTGAAGCCCAATCGGAAATTCGGATTAGCGGTTTTTCATGTGGAATTTTCTTCTTGTCCCCTTTATATTTTCAAATTATTTACAGAAGCATTTACGCTCTAATAAATGAAATTCCCAATCTTGAGTTTTTTCTCAAAAATGCACTCAGTAAGAAAAAAGTGATGCTTTTAAATAGAGAACTTTTAGCTGAAAAACAACCTCTCTACATGATCTTAATTTCACCCACTTTTTACTCCGGCAGCAACAAAATTGCAAATCAGGTACTTTTGGTCTCTTGCAGACGGTAAAATGATTCATTAAGACGGGATGAAGAATGACATGGAAGAACAATAACAGTGTTGCGTATCCTTGAGCCCTAGTAAGAACACATCAAACATCTCTGAGTTCAGTTCTACGCTGCTTTTATTATATCCACTGTGAAATACCTTGAAATCATGGAATGATCGAAAGGTTTGGAAGGTGGAACGCAGTAATGTGCAGAAATATTGTTATACACATAACCAAAACCACGACCAGCGTCTACACCGAACTTCCAGAAACTTTTCATAGAGAAACTAAACCATTCAGCCATTTCTTCTTCACCACTTCATCAAATGGATACCTTGCACTATACTTTATCCCGCGTTTATACAGCTTCCAACCACAACTTTTATTATCTGGATAATAAAAAAAGTTGCCTGATCATCAGCTTCTTTCAACAGACGTCTTGCTTCATAGTCATTCGGATCTTTCGCTAACAGCTTACTTGCTTTTATCCGTTTTGCCATCACCCTGCCAACATTTGCCGGCTAAAACAAAAGAATTTAAATCTGCACCCACAGATACGAATGGTACTTCAACACTGAAGTTAACAGTAGAAAATCAGGAATCATGTATATCAAGTAGGTAACCATAATGTTTATCGAAGAAAATACGACCGATTCATAAGTTTGATCCCATGGAGAGGAAATCAGAACACACAAGAAAACTAAGGAAACAGAAAATCGTATTGTTCCCAAACAAAGAGATATTTTGCTCCAGTTAAAAGGGATCCTGTACACTGTAGTCGTATGATTTTTGTTAAATTTGAGCACATAAATAGCAACTTCCGAATATGTCACTTTCATTTATCCACCGTAAATTACTTCAAATATTAAAAAATTACATATTCGAAGATTTTTCAACGGTGGAACACTAACCAAAAAAAGAAGAAACAATCAGACAAACACAAAAAGTAGTATGAAATCAGTCTCCCTCACACTTCCGCTTTAACTTCTACAGAAAAAAAGGAGTAATGATACACTGAAGCAAAAAATATCCTAACAAATAGACAAACTAGATACATCCTGTCAACGACATTTAGGACCTAAATTTTCAGATCAAAATTTGATGCAAAATCTTTTTCACAATTATATACCGTATGATGAAGGGGCTTTGGTTCCCTGAATACAGATTCTTCCTCCGGCACTGTGACAACATTACCATAGTTTAGACCGAGAGAAGAATTCTGCTCTTGATTCTGCGAAGCGTTGCAAGAATCAGAAAACAAATCAGGTGGTGGTGGAGGTGGAGGCAAATTCAACAAAGAAGAGGCAGAATGTGTAAACGACGCTAATATCGGCGGTGGTGGGGGTGGTGGCAAAACGAATGATTTGGCAGCTACAATTTCAAACGTATTGAAGACCTGAAAAAGAAATTTCTAGTTGAATTGCATAATTTAAAGAGGTCGACCAAACGCTAAAATACTCGATATTTCAAAACATCATTCACTTTTGTGAAAGGAAATAGCAAAAATAAATAAACAAATATATTCCCAGAACATTCCGATAGGCCAATCAAACGCTAAAATATATTATCTAGACCAAATAAGGAAGCACATAAAAAATAACAAAATTCCTCATAATTAATATAAGAAATTTCCAGATTAAGCTACATTAGAAAAACAAAATATATAACCTTCTCCTTCTGCTTAGTGAGTGCGGCCAATTTCGTCTTCTGTGCTAGACTGCAAACTGATGGTACTACTTCCTCCTTTTTAACTGGCATCCATCCCTGCAAACAAATTATTAAATAATTCAAAATAGCGTAAATTAAGGGATGACAGACACATTTTACCAAACTTACATTATCTTTTTCTCGGTGCTGTGCCCCGGAGGAAACCGGATAAGTAATACGTAACTGACTTTCTTCTAGCGTCCTTTGCGCAGGTGTTTTAATTGGAATTGGAATTGAATTCTGAAAAAGAGCTTACTTTTACACCATACGGATCATAAATAAGAATATGAATTCATAGGAAGGGAATTTAAAGTGTACGTTAAAATAAACACTATAGAAAGTGATTGAGTGATTCCGAAATTTTGCTGCAACATTGTTTTAAAAGGTTCATTAATGTGATTGAATCATGATTCTTAGTTTCAAAATTATTAAGATTCTGAAATAATCATTTTGAAACCGGAAACCAAGATTCAATCACATGGTGTTAAAAAAAAAAGCAAGATTAACAGCTTTAAAATAAGTGGAGGGAAAACAAGATTGAAATCAATAATAATATTACAGTCAACTGTTCAAAATAGTCATTCATAGCCTGTTCGAAGAACTGTGGCCTAAGATTTTTTACGTTTCAAACAGTCCACTTAATGCTACAACTGGATTGTGTAGCGTTATGCTGGAAAGTTGAATATAGCTGCGAGTAGCTTACTGGAATGTTAATAGTGATTGGAGTAGCAGGTTTCAAAGCAAATGGATGTTTCAGGAAATCAGTATCATCTTCGCCTTTTTTCTTTCTTGGCGCCAAGTCTTCATCACTCGATACTGTCTCGCCTTTCTCACGTCGTGCAGCCTTATCTTGTGAGCGTTGTAATTTTTGACAAAAATCTTAAAAAAGATCAAACATTATACATAATTAGCAACAAAGGCAACAGAATAAGACATTTTATTAAAAATCAAGCACAAAAGAAGCTTACCAACAAGTTGATCGACAGATTGTCCGTCTGTTTTCAGTTGGGCTTTTGTTTCAACATTTGGTAAATAACCAAGCTAAAATCTAGGTTTTCGTATATTAAATTCCATAAAAGAAAAGTATAAATGGTTTTCGGAAGATGAAAAGGAAAAATGCACATTAAAGCAATAAATTCACTAGCTTTAGCACAAAGTTTCACAAAGTTTTGGAGCCCTAGCTCTTTGAAGTAGCATTGTCAAAATCGACGGAGTGAGCAGGAGGGGAAAACAATTAGAAAAAACAACACTTCCATTCGTATCATTATCACTGAAATTGATTTTGTCATTGAAATTGACTGGATGTATAATATACACCAGTTATAAACAAAACAAAGTAACTCGAACTTGTGCCATTTGAGCAGCATTTCTTTGTGCAATCTCCAGTAACTTCTTTTTGTCAATTTTGTGACCATTTGATTCATCATCAATTCGTCGTTTATAGCTATTCTCGCGATCACGGTGATAATAATAATGACTGTGACCACGATAAGAGCTCCGCACTTTACGATAGTGAGACGAATGCGAGCTTCGCGAAGATGAACCTGATAACGACCTATAAATTTCACTAATAAATTTATTGCAAATTCAATACAAAAACAGCGCAAGATGATGAAATATCCGGAGTAATACCAAACAAAACTAAAACCTTGTGCGTGAATATGAACGTGAACATGAACTTGATGGTGATCGCTTTCGCTTACGTTCTGGATAAGGACTTCTTGTAGAGCGAATTTGCCTCCATCCCTTCGAACGTGTGCTGGAAAATGACCTTTTAAGCACTCAACCTTTCTAACAAAATTGATATATTTCCATATCAAAGATTTACTTACTGCATAAAAAGTGCATTGGTTTTTTCTTTGACATCTTTTTCTCCACGATTCCACTGCCATTTCGAACCTTCATGTACTTTTTTATTACTGTCTACATAATATGATTGTACATAAAAGCTACCTGAAAAATACTTCAAACTAAAATATGCCATAAACAAAAGAATACAACATAAAACAATATTGATGGTGCAAGTTAAGAACAAACAGTGACGTCAAAAACTAACCAGGTCGTCTACGAGTTTTATCAAAGTCTCGTCCTGAGTATCGTGAATGCTCCTTCAGCTTGTTTCTGAAAACCAGTGTGTTTAATTTGAAAAAAAAAAGGAAAAAATCAAACGAAAATTACGAAAAAAATATAAAAATCAGTCAACCACAAAAAAATTTTTGCACTTCTTTCCCAAAAGCTTCCATTCCCTCTCACTATCCGATGACAACGAACTGCTGCGTTTTGAATATCGTTTTCCATGCTTCTTATCTTTTCTTTCTTTTTTCCTTTTCTTTTCTGGAAAAAGATTTGGGAAAAAAATTTTTTGTAAATTAAAAGAAGTTCAAAAGAGACTCAAGCTTCTTAACTATATAAATTCACTGAAATACTCTGAAACTGCATTTCAAAAAGTTTAAGAAGAAAACAAAGAAACGACAAAATTTTTTATAAAACCTAATTTATATAGTTTCTTTGGTGCCTACCTGACTGAATGTTATTGATGCAAAAAAAGTTCTCAATATTCAAGATAAAAATGTATCACAGCGTACTGTAGTATAAAAAAGATTGTTCACCACGAATTACATAATTCTTCACCACATGACAGCCAACAATAATGAAGCTTAATTGAACAAATGACAATTCAATAACTAATGTCAATCTTACCATCTGTTTTTTTCCTCGTCTCACTTTCATTTCCACTCATTCCTCGTTCCAATCTCGAATTTTTTTCAGCAACCAATTCATCAACAGTGTCATCATTTGAAAAAGAAGGTCCCGCACTTGTATCACTTACTGGAATTTCGCCATCTTTTCCCCTCTGACCTCTTTTTTCACCACCGAATAGCACCTACAAACCGCTTTATAAGTGTTCCAGTTCAAATAAGACTTGGAAAGATTAATTAATAAACATTAATATGAATATAGCACAGCAGTATATTAATGGTTTGTTCAGATGATACCCACAACGCTGACCGGACAACGTTGGAAAGATACAGAATTCGACTTTTGATGATACAAATCTTTCACTCAAGATTTTTAATTACAGGCTGCTGCGTATCCCTTAAAAAACTCCAGTTAATCCACGATTCAATAAATATCCATCAAACAATGCAGAACTATAAATGGGACCACATATTACGGGAAATAGAGCAACCTTGCTTATGGTGGCGATTTTAATGGATTTTGAAGCTTTAGTTTGCTTTATTTTAAGAGGCGATAACTGCAATTCATCCTCGTCTTCGGAGATTGGCTGTGTCCCAAGAGCTTCCACTGGTCTTGGTCCATATTCGACATCATCGTGCCTACCACCATCACTTTCTGCAAATTCATAAATAAATTAAAGCAATGGTAACTTTCCGGGTATTACTAATATTAGAAACCATTACACCATTACACCAACCATTACACCAAGTTTTTCTAAAGATTAACACGAAGTCCTCTATAATCAAAAAAAATTACTTGGAACTGTATGACTGACCATATCTGAAGTTGACCCGCCAATACTGCAATTCAAAGCATTATTATTTCAAGATTTAGCCGCGTAAAACAAGTGCAGACAATAAAAAGTTGCCTATATGATAAGTCATTGAATAGAAGAACAGTCGCAAAGAATGTCAGATACTGGCATATCCAGCAAAAGTTAAACCGATCAACCAACAGCATTTCAACATCGAATGTTTGAGCGTGATATGTGGTTTAATTCCGCGGAAAGTTATGGAATCAAATCAGTTTTTTTTCACATTTTTGGAAAAACTTTTACTTTTTTTATTTTACTTTTTTGGAAAAACAGAAATTTCTATGCATTTAAGGAAACCAATATCGTAAAATGTAAACAATATTCGATCCACTTACCTTTTTCCATTTTCTTGTTTCAGTTTGATATTACGTGGTACAAAAGTACTATCTCTTTCGGCTCGCACCTTCGCCAGTATTTCCGATAATGGGCGTGGCTTCTTTAACACAGGTGGACTTTCAGACTTCTTCTTCTTAGCCAAAGGAAATACTTCTTCATTAACGTCTGTATGACGAAGAAAATATAGTTAACCTTTCAAAAGCAATTAGTGAGGTGACGAAGAAATGAAGAAAAAAAAAGAACTTACTAAATTCTTTTGTTCTATTTTGTACACCGCCAGAAAAATCTTGAAATGATTCACTTTTTCCACCCATTTTTGAACTGCTAGCATTTACACTGAGGAAGTCTGCACCAACAGGAAGATCATCTTCATCATCTGAGATCTAGAACTGTCAAACTTCATTTAGACCAATAAGAATGTAAAAATGACCTGCTGTGTCGCTGGTCTACATACATAAATCATTATTTGGACAAGAATCTAAAAATGCAGCAAATCATCGTATGAAGTCTAGCATCTTAAATTATAATTCTTCACCGAACGACTATCAACAAGTCTGATGGTTCTAACGTTGCTACAAATTAGGCCTGAAAAACGACCTTTTCCATAACAGCTTCAACGGATGGCGGTATAGTATAAGTGATACACTTCTCAATGCTTTCATGACAAATTTGCCTCTCTATACTTGTGGAACGACTGTGACTTTGATGTCTGCAATAATTTAAAAAGATAACGAAGTGTAACACGATGTAAAACACTTTTTTGTTAACAAAGGTTTTATAACAATATACTTCTTTTTGTGCGATGGTGACTTTGACTTGGATGGTGATTTGTACTTCGATTTCTTGCTCTTTTTGGATTTCTTATCCCTGTGACGTTTTAATTTCTTGCTATATCCGCGTAATGATGAAAGACTTCCATCACTTTCTGCCCCTCTGAAATAGAGACGATGTTTCATATTCATAAGCAATGTTCAAAACACAGTACGAGGAATAAAATGTAATAAAATTTGGTGAACCTAGTGGAAATTAGGATTGCAACAATAAATATTCAAATAACATAACGCTACATCAACGACCGAATGATAAATCAGCGAATGTTCTACACATTATAAACCCTTCAAAAAAATACCGCATATTACATCTATCATTACACTTGAAAGAAAAAAGCTTTTAATATTCTAAAACTAATTCTACGCTGTGCTATGATGAGATAATTTATCATTCCAAGTTCCGCAAACGATACTCCTACACAATACTTGAAACGATATTTTGGAGGATCATGAAAAGCAAGCGTATTTATACAAACATAACTACTTAAATCTGCTCGATGCAGATCAGATTTACCTTTTTGTTGCAACTTCGAGTTTCCCACCAATTAAGCTTTTCATATCGAACGGCTGAAAATCCTTTTCTTTTATGATCATTGCTTTATGTTTAATAGATCTTGTTATAAGAAATGACAATGAGAATTTTTTTGATGTTACAGTAAATTTGAAAAAACCAATCACCTCATTTGTTTTACGTACTTCGTTAATCAGTGATGCAATGATAGCATCACTTGATGACGGCTTCACTTCCTCTTCCTCTTCTTTTGCCATTCGGCAATTGACTAAAATCATATTCAAATGAAATTTACATGACTTGAGCATTCTCAGCGAATCCGTCGCCTAGATGTTCAATAAAACAAGCAGTGCACCATCAAAGGCTCACATACTCTCCAAACTGGCTAACCGTACTTTGCCCCACCAAAACTCTAACGCACACGTACCGACGAACATGTTCTCTTTGTTAAATGGACTGTGCATTATGCAACTATCGCTTCCCAGCCTGCACACCACTTTCATGGGAATTTGGAGTGTGAAGCGAGCGACCTTGGGATCCTGCAAGAAGTCGGTCGTTGTTTGGTTATCATCTGCAGAACTGTTACGGATTACAAGTAAGAATTAGGTGTCGTCGTCCGGAGAGGGATGTTAATCAGATGTCATTGATAAAGATTAAAAATTCATCGACAAATTATGGTTCGCTTTCATTTTGACGAAAAAGGAATAAAAAAAAAGAAAAGTGCAGTAGGTCAAGTCATGGGAATAAAAAAAGTTAGTGCATCCTCCGAGGCATTTCAATAAAGATGTCTGATGATTAGTGTAACCGAGGTTATCAGGAATACGCAGAAGAATGCTAGTAAATGCATAGAAACAGGTTTTCCGCTCTATTCATATCCAAATAATTCTATCACTCCCATATGATTTGAGAGAAAAACGGTTATTGATGCGATTTATAATCCTGCACTACCTTTATTTCCTCCTTCTTGTTTTTGAATCAGTCACATTTTGTCCATCTCGTTTAAATTCACTTTTTTGATGACAGCTAATTATTTCCCGCCTTTCCCTTCTCTTGATGATATCCTCACATCGTCCGTAGGCTACTATATGCAGATTTCATTTTTACTCTTATTCAAAAGAGCGTTTAAATTTTAAGATTTGAGGATTTGCTTATTCGGATTGGCACATCTGTCGGGTCTTTTATAAAAGCCCTTTCAGGATGGATTCAGATGACCCATAATTTTGATCGCATTATAAAAGATATTAATTGAACATTCTCAAGAAAGAAAGAAAGGCGGACGTTTATTGTACCTTCCTTAAGCGATTTAAAAAAGTGATTTTCAAATATTAATTGGACCGCACATTAACTTATCCAGTCGAGAAAAGAGGCGGATGCCGTCATTGGTGTCCCCAGCAAGTGTAATTACTAACTGGTTTTGTTCTATTTGCTGCAATGGCACTGCGCAACATTTCAATTAAGGGCAAAGCTGATTAATACCAACAGCAGTTAACATTCAGTGAGCTGAATAACAACGTGTAATTTTTTGTTATGAAATGCTGGGGGATAACAGATTTACCCATCGATACTCCTTTATCACGAGTTGTTTCTCTGGCGGATAGAAGAAGACTGTCCCAGACTGGACGATGTGGTGCTTCCTAAAGCAAATCGACGAGCTCGTTCTCAAATCCAATTTTAGAATTGCTTTAAAATTGGTGTACATGCCTTGAAATTAAGATTCATATCCCTTTTTTATCTCTGTTACATCCAGCAATTGAAAGGATAAGTTTAAATTTTCACATTCCCAACTATTTTAGCAAGAAAGAGTATTTACTGAATGAGAGGAAGCCCCGTACAGAGAATGTTCAAGTCTTTTTTTTTTTTGATCATAAAACATATGCATTCCGAGATCATATTTCTAAAACAGATGATCAACATTGATGCTGGAACATTGAAGCGGCAATTTCTGTCCATTCTTGGATATTGGGCCTATTTCCTTCGGTACTTTCTTTCTTTTAATTCATTCAAATTGCACGTTTTGAATATCTGCTCTCTTGGTTTTATAAAAATGTATGCATATTGCACATAGTACACTTAAATAATCTGTTTGCCGATTTGTCTTAGTGATTACGACGGGTCAACTTGTGGAAATCAACGTTTGCTTGGATAATTTAGGCTATTAACAACTCCACAATTTCTACGTTTTTAATGATCAAACGTGATGATACTGCTACATATCGAGCGATAATTTTTCCATCTGGTGTTAATCGCTGATTTAGTTGAACCTCCAAGCAAACTGAAAAGATATTCAGTGTTTTGATAATAGCTGCATTTGTTCGATCAATGATCAAACTTGACAGGAAAAGAGATACCAGCAATATAAGTATTTAAGAATGACCACACAGCTAGTCACAAAATGCTTTCACATGGAAAGTACATCTAGTGCTCGATTAAAGTGCAGTGGAATAAAGGAATGCTTAGGCTGATGCAAAAATGAACCTGAAATAAAGATATTTATCATATTTTTATTCTAGCTACTTTTTTCAAGTTTTATTTTTTCAAATAATGAGTAAATTAGTTGAAGCGTACTCTGTTACTGTAATATCCGCAATATCGTCATCATCTTTCATATCTTTTCCCCATAAATCGTTTTTGCTTAATTTGTCATTATTTCTTGAGATTTTGTTTTTAGAAACTGAAGATGAAATTATCAACGACCATTAGTTTGCAGTGATATTTTCAATTAACCAATTCTTTCATTATTTTTAATAAAACCTCGATCCACTCATCTATTTGTCAAATACAATTAATGAGTCCACCTGCAGTTGTTTAAATACAGCAGTCCATTCGGTTTATATAGGCACTGATTTAAATTTAGAATTTCAGTGCATCAGACAACAATGCCATCCAAATGATTGAATCCGTTGGTACCAAATTTTTCAAATCGATCACTGAAACAGCTGACGATCTTGGTGACCGATTTGAAATCGCTTTTACGAATTTTTCCAATAAAATTGCAGGCTCGTTGATCGGATTCAGTTTAACAAAATGTTTAGTTCTTTAATTTGTATTCCACTCCACCTCAAAAAGGAACTATTTCTGGTATCCTGAAACCGAAAAAGACATCCATATTTGATCCTCGAAACACAATAACTATTTTTCTTATTATGCATTTGATTCATGCCTATTCATTGATGTGCCTGTAAATCGCAACTTCTGAACAAATTTTTTTCTTACAGAAGATGCCGATACATTGGCTTTAGAATTTATATCGTTATCAAGTTATATCAAAATTGTACTTTTTATGCTAATCATACTTCTTCTATTGATCATTTTCAAGTACTTAACGCTTGGAACACTGTTTTTGAAAAATTGTTGGCTGCGACGTCATACTGAGTTGTCAAAAATGCAGGTAAGATCAACAGTGAGCTGGAAGTATTAAACACAAATTTGCGTTGATTCAAGCTATTCTTCAATCATTCAATAGTTTCTTTACTAACATTTGAAAATATTAATTCTCCAATTAGCAATTAATTGGCTTTCGATATTTCCAAATATTTCAGTTCTTGATTCTCGCAGCTCCAATGAAAACGGAAATGGAATCCACAACTTCCAAAATGGAGTACGATAGCTTGACAGCTATCGTTCAACTCCAAACTATTATCTCTGATGGACAGTTCCTGTTGAAACCCCTAAAAGGAGTGGACAGTACAAATAGTTAGTTTTCAACATAACTGTATCAAAATATAATGCAAATCGAATATACCATGATCAGTTTGAATTTCACTCATATTCATTAGAATTTTTGCTCTCCAATCGTTTGAGTTTCTACTTTCATTTTTTTCCTGTTTGTTTGTTTTTGTTTTTGTTATTTTTTTTTTTTTGTCTAGTTTACTGTCATAATCAGTTTCGTATTTTCTTAAATCTGAAGGCATAACTGCATTTGATACTCATTGATTGTCGCTATCCATTGCTTTTTAAAATGGCCATGGATCATTATTAAAATTGTGTATTCAAATTAGCATATGAAGAGAGTCTGCGTAATCTCATTTTCCCTTGAACTTCAACTCTTCCATGATCTTTTCCATTCGTTAAAACAATTAACCTTTATACTGCTATTCCCGACACAGATATATATCGTATTCCCTTCCTTGCTTATCATTTCCTGTTAATTTGAAAACTGGTGAAGAAATTCATTTGTATTGGTATCTTTAGATGTTATATTGCACGGTCAATGCATGTCGATTTACAATTGCCACTGTTCGTTTTATTGGAGCAAGATAATAATTACTTAAAAACTGTTTTACTCTCCATTGAACTGACTCCAGCATTTCAAAGATTAAAGCTCCAACACGGCAGTAAAAGTCATGAAATCAATGTAATTTTTTCATAGGACGTATAATTGAGAATGAAGTTGTCCAGAGATTTCATTTTAAAGTTGAATGCAGATTCTTCGATGAAAGCATTAAATCCTTAGTTTTAGAAGGTATGCACACACAAGTTATATGAAGGTTAGAAGTCAGAAAAGTTTGCATAAACATCTTTCTGGTTTGTCCAGATTGCTTGTCGCCGTTAGTGACCTGTTGTGAGAGAAAATGGGCAGTCTTATTTTTCATCCCAAAAGTAATTCAGTAATCCGTTGTTAAACCAATCGGATTTTGATTGATTTCTTTTCTTTTACTTTCATCAACAACTTCATTCATTTCCACACATTATTTATTACTTTAATGTAATACTACTAGTAGATGAATATTGCTGTTTAGGGGTGTATATCACCATTACAACAAAAAATGTCGAATTTTCTGTGAGGCATGGGTTAAACCTATTTCATGCCAGCCAGTAGTATATTCTACTTCAATGTTTGATGAGTAATGGGTAATAGTCATATAAGAGAAATGATGGATTTAGAAAGATGTCATGTTGCAAATAATTTTCACCCCACTTATTCTAAAGTTCTTGCTTTAATTTCTTCACTGCTTTTAACAATAATGAAACAAGAAGTTGCTGTTCATCCAGTTTAACAGCTGGTAAATCCTTTATCAAAATTTCTCTTTCGACTTCCATGTAGCTTATAGCCTAACTCCAGCCTCTGTTTTTTGGTTGGAACGAAATAGAATATGTTAAGATGAGCTTATTTTATTAAAATTAATTTCAAAATGAGGAAGTTCTTTGCTGAAAATTATTTAAACATTCGGCAGAAATCAAGATGAAATGAACCAAAATTTAAAAACTTTTGAAAGTTACTAGTAAATATCAGATATGTGACCACAGAGTACAGTTAAGGACTTTAAAGTTTTGAAGGTGGATCAGAGGACGTTGAAAAGTGCAGAGATCATAAAAAATCTCTTTGTATTTTACATAACAAAAGAGTGCCTTTTCTTCAGATTTCATTTTCAATATATAAAATTTGTTTCATTCCTTTCATTTTTTCCACTTCAATTAATTGAACGTATTGCATCCCCTAACTTTTGCCTTGTCTTGGCTCTGAGGCCCAGAAATGCCAAACGTTAAAGCCAGAATACAATGACCGTTAACTTATGCCATTGTATTTTACAATGGCCGAGACCTGCTTCCCGCTTCCCGAATAATCTAGTGGGATGGATATGAGGTTGAAAATGTTATAATTTCAAATAATGACATAAATTCGATATTTCTTTTGGCACGAACTATACTTATTATATAACCAAGAAATTGAATCATTTCAAGAGCAATTCATAAAATAGTTGAAAAATTCTTCCCCTCTTTTCTAAAGGAAAAATTTAGCGCAAATGGTAATACGGTTTTTCAACATAGAACAGAGACTGGTATGACAAGAGGGTTAAACCCAAATTGACCATATCTAATCATATCCTATTAATAACAGTTCTTTCTGATTTCAAATCTTCTAATTTTGTGAATTTTGGGCATTTAAAACAATTTAACTCTGATGTTATGATAGAGTATTGTCAGAAGGCATGTTACTCGTCGTTCCATTTCCCTTAGATAGCGGTTTTTCGATATATTCCATCCGTGCAACTCCATCTTCTGTATAGTTATTATAGTGATGTCCAATTGCAAGTGCGATAAATAATCCAATTACAATAACTGTCATAAAGGCATAGATGAAAAATTCGGTAGCCGGCTCAGCAACAATGTGCGATCCGGAAATTAGCATATCTATCACATTACCCAGGAATACGGTCATCAACCAAATGGCCTATAAATTAAACAAGCAAATTATATTTATGGACGGGCGAATTTGTCTTATAATTGTACTTACTTCTTTTTTTTTTGCTGTCATTCGGTGTTTAAAATAACGTGCAATTAAATTCAACGTTCTGCCTCCGGAAAAAAAAAAACTTGGATATGTAACACCAGTAGTTATTCAGACTTTACCATCACTGTTTCGTTTTTGTAATAATTTTACCTGTAATACAGATTTCATATTTGGTGGTGCTTGAGAGTATGAAAATTCCAAACCAGTTACCGAAAATAACACTTCACCAATTGTTATGACAAAAAATTGAGGTAGTTGCCAAAGTATATTGACTGTATTTGGCCTGACAACAGTATAGAGATCAATGTCATTCTCCGTGATGTATACTACATGTGCACCACCAGCTTCCGCATAAATGGTATAATTGAATGGACAATCAGTTACCGCGCAATTACCAGGACCAATTTTTAACACATATTCTGGTGAGCTGATTAGTGCGGGGTGGATATCCAAATGTTGACCTGGAGATAACGAATTGAGATGAACAGTAATTATTCTCAAACGAATCGCAATAAATATTAGTGCCAGCAAACTGGGACATGTTGATTGATTTGACATCGACAATAAAACAAAAACTCTCATTTGATCAAACATCTCATTCAGACCCCCCCCCCCCCCTCCCACGTTATCACACGTTTATCAAGATGGTTTTATTTTACGACGAGCTTATTAACGGAAGGACAAATACGAAAAGAAATGATCTTTGATAGGTTTTATTTTGTATAACTCAGATTTGCATCTGAATCACGATCCTCAATACAAGATTAAAAGATGCCTGATCTGAGAACTGCTTTCTGATGAATGTTCCCATGACTATCAACAATGTAAAAACTTCCGTTCGCTAGAATGGAATCGCCTGCAACCAGCAGATACAATCGAATTCCACCGTTTTCGGTTTTCTCACAATTATAGGGAAAAGAAGAAAAGATACTCCTGAAATGGTAAAATTACAAAAATAGTAAGTGATGACAACTGGGATTGATAACTTGTGCATATAGTAGTACCTGACTATAAAAAAAATTTTTTTCAAAAAATTTGGAAATGGACTGGCTTATTTCGAGATGACTCAAATAATCCGAGAACATATCCAGATTCAGAGCTTGACAAATTCAGTTGGAAGCTTTGCACATTTTCGATCGAATTCGATGTTACGGTATAAAGGCCTTCTGGTAAATCGGTCTTGCCATAAGTAAGCTTTGTTCCGTTGATTTCGTAAGAATGCGAAGAATCACCGAATGTTTGCAAAATCACTCTGCCACGTTCCGGATGCGGTTCCATCGTTTTGTTCACTTCTAACTGTCAGGAGAAAATAGATTGAAAAGAGTTCTCGTCCTATTTTAGTAATTGTAATGCAATACTCAAAAAATTCTCAATTTACAAAAAAAAAAGTGCAAATCGAAAGAACAGCGAAATAGTTATTAAGGACAGTAAAAATACTGTCATTAGAAGTATTACTTGCAATAGTCCAGCCATAACAAAGGCTAAAGCTGCAAGACAACCACCGGTAGCCATTTTCCGAAGAGGTGTTACTTTGCAAACTCTTTGAACTAATGGATAGACCCATGCTTCAAACATAGGCACTGTGATAAGGACAAAGAGCGGGTTCAAGATATTCATTTGATCTGGTAGTATCATAAATGGTCCAACACGACCATTCATGCGACAAGCTTGCAATACCCATGTGCTTCCCTAAAAAAAAAAATTGATACACAAGTCAGATTTCTTGTTCTTAATAGTCGAATAAATATGTTCAAATAGAGTGTCGCTACTGTGTATTGAAAAAATTTGCTTGAAATCGTACGTAAATAGCCACATTTAAGTATAAAAATTACTTTCATTCCACAAACAAACTTTCATATCCACTGATGAGCACAGTTTCAAGTTTTTCGTATTATATCATACAGAATAGATGATGGATAAAAAGGATTTAGGTATGAAGTGGCGAAATAATTTCTAAAAATATCCTTTAGATATCTAACTTTATGATTTTAATTTATGAAACGGACCACTACAAATTGAAGGAATGAAGAAAATCCACATCAACTGAATTTATAGAAAAACCTCACTTCATAAAAAAATTGTTCCTGTTAATGTTTTAATTCAAATTCTTCTATTAAGTAAGCGATCAGCAAGTGATTCGAACTTTTTTCATCATTTAAAATTGATATTAATAGCGGAACTGTTTGAAGAACTACAGTCCATAGATGTTTCTCTTTTTAGACAGAATTCAAATAAGAAAGAAGAAAAAATTAATTTCCCCACTTATTTCAATTTTTCTCTTAGAGAGTTGCAAGCATACATATATTTCGAAATACTACAAATATGAAAGAACTGAAGAAGCGTTTTACGGTTTGTTAAAGGTTTTCCCTGATGAAGATGCAACAACCAAAAGCAGTTTTTTAGTCAGTCCTTTAAAATATTTGTTCAAATTAGCAGTTATTCACCTGCTGATCAAACAATGCCCAAAACAGTACAACTGGTCCAAATAGAACTGAAACATCCACCAAGCATTTGACAGCGTCCAAGAAATTACTGCTATACTTGGGTGCAGCATAATCGAGCCAATGCTCAACTTTCTGTCCACCTCTATAAAGTACATCAGGCCATTATTCAATCGGGTTAGCATAAGTTACTGTCGAGTCATTGAACAAAAAAGTTGATTCGTTTCAAATATTCAATCAGTATACGAAAACCGTGACCATATCCTGACGTTTCCACTGAGAATGATTTCTCTGATGAAGTTGTAGTTCATAATGTTCATCCGCTATGACCTCAATTCTTTCCTTTCCCCCAGTTTTCCAGACTTTCATGGATTTTCTGAGATTATCAGGAAATGCTAGCTCTCATAGTCGTTGACCACTGTGTTCTCCTTTTATTGATTTGATGGATGTAAACGATATTTCACGAATGATAATTCTAATTACACAGAATTAAAAGTAGTACCTCATAAAGCTGCAGATTTTTTTTCGAGCTGCATAACAAATGCAGCAGACAACACTGAAAACGATGTTACCTTTTGCAGGTGGCACTATTTTATAATATCTCCAGCCGGCCAGAAACAGTATGAAGGCCAGCAACATTAGTACACCGGGTACACCTGAATTAGAATATCTCATTAACTTCTCCCATCTCATACATTCGCCACTTTATGCAGTTCTTTTGAAAGAACACAAGTATACATTTACTGTCTCCACTTACCAAACGCCAATGGAAAACAATATTCGGAGCCAAAACATTTCACTCGTCCTCTTAATATAGGTGTCAGTAAAATTGCCAGCAAGGAACCAGCATTGATAGCGAAATAGAAAAAAGAGAAGAATTGATTCCTTTCATACACTTGTTTTTCGTCAAACTAAAAACTTGAAAAGTAGACCCCAGCGTTAGATAAATTAAATTTGAAAACTTCCAAAAAAGATTTAAAAGAGCGAGCAGAATTTACTCGCAAAATTTAACGATTTAAATACGAAATTTGCGAATTTGACTCGAGAATCTGTAATAAGTGAATGAAACAATGAACAGTTTAATGTTTGCTAAAATTCTTATATCTTTTTAAAGGCCATCAAAATATCGTAACAAAAAAAGATGATGTTTAAAAATAGATTTATTAATTCTTTTAAAACTTTTTCTCTTTAATACATTCGCTATAAAAGATCCAACCTGATCAGCAGCAAATGCAGAAACACAAGGTTTAATACCACCAGTAGCAAAAGCGATGATAGCTAGTCCACCGAAATCGAATATTAAACGAAAAGTTCGCTCGAGTTCTGGTATTGCACCAACTGTTAACAATATATGACCGATCACATAAATAGCAGACATCCAAAGTATCACTCGAAATCGACCGAAATAGTTATCCGCGGCAATGGAACCGAGCAAAGGTGAGATATATGCAAGTGCAATGAATGAATGGTAGAAAAGCGATGCCTGACTATAAAGTATCTGCTTATATTATTGTAAACATTAATTTAAGGTTCATAACATAAGCTAATCTTTGAATGGCATATTTAAAGTGGCATAAATTGATAGAAATGCAAATGTATTGTTTAACCTTTCACTGAAATGATGTTCGATGATAAGATATAGCATTAAGATGGCTCGCATGCCATAAAAACTGAAACGTTCGCAGAACTCATTGCCCAGCATGAAAAATACCCCTGGTGGATAAGTGCGGACACTGGCCAGTAGTCCTTTACGGCCGCCACCCATCTTACAGTAATCAGGATGACTCGAGTTGTCAGGTGATATCAGTAGAGGTTGTTGTTGATTGGATTCTGGAAATTGTTCAAAATTAAAAAAAAAATGGAATGAACATAAGAATAAACGAAATTGATAATGCTAGCAATTGCATACCATTTAATGAATTTAAGAGAACAGTTAACAGTATATTTACATTTATTTAATTGGAAGAGAAATGAAAGGAAATAGTAATATTCGATGAAGCATGAAGTAAACAGGAAATATCTTGAAAAAAGACGAGATGAAGAAAAGAGAAGGTGTGATCCGAGTAACAAACTATTCCCCTTTTTGATTTTACTTGCTTAATAACAAAAACAAATAAAAATGTCGCCGATATTTATCAGCTATTATTTTATTTGGTGATAAATTGACAAAGTATTCGAATCGACCACAACTGAAATGCAAATAATTATGCTGTCGCCTTATGTTATCTATTATACCTTCTGCTGTTGTTTAATCATTGATCTTTGTTCGCTAATGCATGAAATAAAAATGTTAATTCTTCCATAACTTTCACATGCAATGCATATACAATGACATCGCTTAAAACCCATTGAAACTACAAAACAGAAAAGTGATATTCAACAATGCATACACAATAGGTATCAAATTTGCTGCTGCATATCGTGTATGAACTTCATCTATTATACCTCCTGCTGTTCTTTAATCACTGGTCTTTGTTTGCTATAGAATAATCAATTAAATAAATTATTAAATTAAATTTAGCATGATTGAACCGTTATATTCGAGATCGGTGGCCTGCATATTTCAGTAGCATAATTTAATTATGCTCTCGAGAGAAGAAGACATGTTTTATTTCACTGCCCCATCTTTTGGACACCACTATCAGTAGCTTTTCTCGGTCGAACTTTGTAATCCATTTCCTTTTCTTGAAACAAATGCATAAGTTGTACAAGTTGATGCTCGCATAGGCAATATCTCT
>NW_018108226.1:0-2824 GCF_000183805.2 Loa loa | reverse complement strand
ATGCATACACAATAGGTATCAATTTGCTGCTGCATATCGTGTATGAACTTCATCTATTATACCTCCTGCTGTTCTTTAATCACTGGTCTTTGTTTGCTATAGAATAATCAATTAAATAAATTATTAAATTAAATTTAGCATGATTGAACCGTTATATTCGAGATCGGTGGCCTGCATATTTCAGTAGCATAATTTAATTATGCTCTCGAGAGAAGAAGACATGTTTTATTTCACTGCCCCATCTTTTGGACACCACTATCAGTAGCTTTTCTCGGTCGAACTTTGTAATCCATTTCCTTTTTCTTGAAACAAATGCATAAGTTGTACAAGTTGATGCTCGCATAGGCAATATCTCTCCTAATATTTCATTGTGAACTTGAAGAAAACTTTAATATCACAAACTGCACCATTTAAATCCGTCAAGAAGACAAATAGGAAAAGTACTCGTCCCGTGACCTCCTTCCATAATTACAAGCTATCAAAAATATGAATAAATCAATCACTTCAATCGAAGACAAACAACAGCTTTAGAGGTTAGCATTACAGTTACTACTCTAGAATCAATAATTATTAGCATCTTGGAAATGATGTAATAATTTAATGACAGGCATTCGCTTACCCGTTACTATCTTATTTTAGAAAATTGGATCCAATATCTCTATTCTGTTTGCAGGTAACTATGGTGGTGTCATTACTAGGCTAATTCAATAAGGATTTCGAAAGAGATGACAACGTTTATCAATAATCTGACATACGTGTGACGTTTGGCACTTCACGTCTGACGAAAAGAGCAATTTAAATAATTTATAATGTAGCTGATAGGTTGATTAATTGATTGATTCTGTTTAAACAAATGGAAAGACAGAAGCCGAAAAAGCAATAATTGTGCAAGAAATGGATGAATCATGTTATCTAACCTGCTTTCAAGACAAAGAAACAAGAAAGACATGTTCGCAGATTCAAAACTTTAGTACATTGATTTGATTCTTTTGATGTTCCAAAAAGAAAAAAAAATCAAACTATCTATAGGCAAAAGTAAACAGTTAACGGAAATTCTTTACTTATCATTATTGAGGTAAATAACTAATTATGATTGTCAACGATAACGATAACGATGATAAGTTACTATAAATGTGATGAGAAAGAGATATCCATCGATTTCTAAATTCTTAGTTTCAGATCAGAAATTGCAATCAGAAACAAATGATATAAAAATATGATCTACTCTTGCTTCTTTCCTTCTAATTTTATTTCTTTATTTTATTTCCATTGCCCTCTTTCTGTTTTATTTCCTTATTTCTTTTTTACTTTTTGCGTCCTTACCTACTTCTAGATCCCGAGATAAGATAAAAGATACTAAGTGGAAAGAGAGTAAATGATGCGGGAGACGGCAAAAACTTGTGATAATATCTTTGTATCACTATTTCACACCAGTTTTGTTCCTTGTTATCAATCATTCTGTTGTTTCTCCGTTTTTCTATTAGGGAGATTCCATCGTAACTTGTGGATCTTAGATCGCAATTCGAGTTGTATCAAAATCCCGAATATGCAGTCTGAAAGTATATTGTAAGATATGTGAAAGATCCACTGTGTAACTATTTCTTATTTTTATGCATTACAAGATAACACGACCAATAGTATCAATTGCCAAGGAAGTATTGGAGTGTTTTGCGTTGACAACCATGAAAAAGAGATTTTTTTAAAAAAGATCGAAGGTGAAAGTATTTTTTTTTTTTTTGATATGGAGAAATAGTTGTGATTATTATTTTGATTGATTAATGGAGGGATTCATTGTTCACATAAAATTTGAATGGATTCAATGAATGATCTATCAATGATGAGCATCCTCTCTTTTTATAGTGAGAGTTTGTTTACCAAATTTCTACTATTGTAAATAAACTAGAAGATCAGATGGGAACATCTATACAAAATGAGTTGATTTATGTGATGCAATATTACATTTTTACAATAGCGACACATTTCTATATTATAAAATTATTTCGGTTATTCTGACACCAGAAACTCATTTAAGTTGAACAAACACAGTTTTGCAAGTAGAACTTATTCTTGGAAATTTCATTATTTAGCGACACTCTCCACAGTATAAACTCACACGTTTGACTGACCTCTTCTCTCATTATTTCAACAAATGACAAATGTAGATGGTGAAACAATTTCAAGAGAAACTTCCTCGTCTAATTAGGTTTTTTTCAGCATGCAGTCCTGGGTATTCATTGTGAACTGAGATACGGAAATTCACGAAGTAATCGATAGAATAATAAATGTAGAATAATATGTAAAAATACTGATATTTGCAACTTACAAGACGAAAGACGAAGATGAAAATCATCATGTAAGGAATTGGGAAGTACTGAAATCGATTCTAAATGAGATTACAACGCAATGAATCATATCCGCAATAGAAACAAGTTGGTAGCATACCTGGATTAGTGCACAAAAGCAGAACAAACTGGAAAATTTATAGCTATGATGTCCAAGCAAACGATACTTTCATCAGTCGAAAAGTGAAAGGAAAAAGTCGTGTGTGTAGTGATTATGTTAATTTTGGTTCCCCCCCCCCCCTCCTCCCCCCCCAATTGAGAAGATATTGAATTTGTCGTTGTCACCAAATCATGAAAGGAAAAACTGAGAGGAGTAATCACTACTGGAGGTAAAGATTCAGTACTCAGTTACTGTAAAGAAAGGGATGATAAATGTCTAAGTGTCGTATCTAAGTGGCGGATGATAAGTGTCATAGTGCACTATCAGCGATGGTCATAACTAAGTACAAACAAAAGAAAAATCTGAAATGATGGAAGCATGA
>NW_018108225.1:344284-345959 GCF_000183805.2 Loa loa | reverse complement strand
TAATTGTGCAGCACAGATTTTCGATATACTTTTAACACTGATTCAATTCACAATCTGTTTAATAACTTGTTATAGAACAAAACATCGAACAAAGTTTTGCATAAATTTTGGAACTTTAAAGTCTGCACAGTGATACAAAGACATTTGGAGGAAGTAAAACAATTATCCATAATAATAATAGTAATAGGAATAGGGGTAGTAACCATATCCACCGTAGTATGGGTAATAAGGATAACCATATTGAGGAAATTGGAAGCCTCCACTTGGCACTTGAGGAAAAGACGGGAAGCCTGCACCAGCCGTTGGCACTTGAGAGAAACCCCTGAGATAAAGTTCAAGAAGCTGTAAGAATGGGTTAGCAGTAGTCGGTGGAGCTGAAGTAGTTTGATTTCTTCCTGTGCCAAATCCAGAAAAACTGAATGTCTGTATTCCGTTGGCATTGTTGTTCAGAGACTTAAAATATAAAACAAATTTTCACTAAAAAAGTTTGATGCTTAAATGAACAATAATGCTTATAATATGTGACACTTTAAGGTTTGAAACTTACGTTTTCGCGTCCGAAATTGCGAACGAACGATTGAAGAGTTAGTACAGTTACTCGTGCATTCGTTTCAGTAATTGATAATATTGTACTGAAAGTGAAAGAAAATATTAACAGATATGTAAACTGAATGACTAATATGATAACAGCAAATACTTTAACTTACATTACTGTCAATACAATCAAATATTTAGTGATAACGAATGATAGCATAATAAGCAATCCAAAATTCCTGCAAATACGATTGGCAGTGTACAATTGGTAGTATTACAATAGGGCTCATGTCTTCATTGCATTCTATTTGAAGGAAATATTTATAGATGTCGGAAGATGTATCTGCTCAATTGATGGTACTGCTGCCGTTAATAAACTAAAGGGCCTATTCGTACCAAGGTCAGGAACGACAACAAATTATCAGATTAGTTATTAAATAGAAAAGATATTTAGTTTCTGCAAGAGGATGACTATCGCCAACCTTGCTTTTATTAATTAGCTAGAAACTAAAATCAATTTGACAGGTAATAACAGGTAATTTTAGGGGAATGCTGAGATCTATGATAAATACATCTATGACAAGTACAAGCTCCGTTGACTGGCTTAAATGTTATCCACGGAGTAAAACCATTTAAATAGTTCATTAGCAGGGAGAAGAAAAGATCAAATAGGGAACGATCGTGAGTAATACCATTTTATAATTTATTTGTAACCACTGACAGTTGATATAAGACAAACTGTCGCATTTTAAAGATTATGTAACTTCAAAAAGTGTCTCAATTCAATGTTATTTATAAGAGAATATAACAGTCGTTGATTCAATGTGTATCTGAAATGGAAATGAAAGACCAGAAAATTCACTTGATTCCCAGAAAGCAATAATTATACTCTGCAAAAAGACACAACTCGCATTTATGACGGTTTAAACAGTTTTTAATGTCTTAAAGTCGGACATTTGTTTTCCGGAAAGAGGTAAAATAATGGGTGGATGAATGAACAGACAAACTTTTTGAAAAAATCGCCAAATACATTTCATTCAAATAATTATTTTGATGAAGTCCAACTGTTCAACGTATTCTACGTCTTCCTGATCACGGCGCACATTTGATGCAAACGAAGAAATAAAGAGATGGAAGGAAA
>NW_018108225.1:333636-343938 GCF_000183805.2 Loa loa | reverse complement strand
ATCTAGAAATACTCTTACAGCAAATACGCTATGTTTTAGTATATTATAAATTTCTTCGGTTTTTCGACATTAACAATTTCATTTTCACGACGGTACATACAAATTGGTAAATCTCAATACATTCACTTATGAATGTTTATGTTTTCTTCACGAAACTTCTCGTTTATTGATGGCACTCCTGACGGGAAAAGAATGTGACTTGAATCGATTTGATTCATTCTATTTCTTTGGTGAATGATACAATTTATTCCGCAAATTGTTTCGTATTATGATCATCTCAGGCAAATTGAAGTGCAAATCTGACATTTATTCGATATATAATAGTCTTTTCTTTTCTTTTCTCAAGGAGAATTTCCCATCTGGGAGAGAGCATGCAGGGCTTCCTTCAAGTATTCCATATTCGATTCTATTTTCGGCCATTACTACCCAGAAAATATCAAGCATAGTAAGCCCAGGATATAGAACTTCATTTTGTTTGCTTTTAATGCTGAAGAAGCGTTGACTTTTTCCTTTGCTTTCCTTCTAGTCACTCATACAGAAAAGAATTTGGATAACTTCTAAGCCTTAATGACAATCCAACATAGTATATCCAAACTAGTATATTACTGCACATTTTTACTATGATTCTTTGTACTTCTCTCTATCACGGAATTTCTTCGTCTTTACTCGTGACAGAACATGTTGCAGTTCAAAAACAATGATGTTTTTGAAATTTTTGATGAAAATATTATTAGGAGAGAAATTACGCTTTTCAAACATAGATTTATGTATGAAATGTATCAATAAAGCAAAGAGGACAAACATGGAACCAATTTGGGAAAAGCAATTTCGATACTCCTGACCTCCAGCAGTGATCGGCAGTTTTCCATATGAATAATTTCCTGTTCCATTATTTTAATAGGACCAAGCTTTATGTGAATAAAAATAACAATTTTATGTGATACGGTCCGCAAACACAACAAGATAAGCTTCACAACCTTCTATTTTCTTTTTAAAAATTAATCTGAAATATTCTCCTAAAAAAATTTGTCCAATCAAGACAAAAGAACTGACTCAGAAAAACCTGATTTAAGTGAACTCTAAAAAAAAAATCTAGCAAAATTTAAATTTTAGCAATAAAAAATTCCGACAAAACTCCTTCTTCAAAATTCTTCATGGTGATTTGAAAAGAGAACCATGTCGAACACAACCATCGTAGGTATGCAACAAATTGAAAAAGACTTTCCTCATACGAATATTAAGAGGCGGTTTCACCTGTTTCTGCTGAAATTTGTTTATACTCAAAAAACTAATTAGTCCGAACTTCTTGCATTCCTGATTCATATTCCAGCAACAAATGGACACAGCAAGTGAACTTTGGCATGTTGATCTTTCCCGGTTGTTAATGCAAACTATAGACTCAGTTTTATTCAATCTGTCAACATTGCTCAGCCTATTTAATGAGTTGAAGGCATGTTAGACTTGTCACTTATAAGCAGAATCATATAATAATGAATTTTCAAAGGCAGGATTGCTTCTAATGCTTCTAATAATAACTGTTTGTTGGTTTAAGCAAATAACTTAGAAAGTGTATAAAATTTTTATCGTATTTGATCCAAAATCCTTTGCATTTGTCATACTGAAAATATCTTTCGAAACAATGTGTTGGTTTTGATAAAAGTTGTCGCAATCATTCCCAACACTTCTTATTGAGTTTCGAGAAATTGAAGCGGCAAAGACAATCGATCTCATGATTTGAAGAACATCTTGAAAAATATAAGATAAAAGATACTCCATCTTTTAGCAGTTAGTATTTTTAGACGACTGCATGGATCATCCACAGTACTTCTTGCCTAATACAATTTCCCACCAATAGCAATTCTAGGAACTTTCAATAATTTCAACATGAATACAATTACGCATTTGTCTTGTATTTAGCTGCAGCATGTATGAAGCAGTTGAACATGTCTATACGATATCGCTAACTGCCAAATTATACATCCTTTATTGAGAAAATTCAGTGGACATTATCCATATTTGTGATAGAGAACATTGATATGCATGTGTGTGTATGTGTGCATGTATCTGTATCTGCGCGTACAAATGGATGCAGAAAAAGGACTATTGTTGAATGCGACATGTGAAGAGTGTAATTATTGCATTAAGAGATTTTCAATTATATTTCAAGAACAAAAAAAGTAAATCTTGTTAAATTGTTCCACAAAGGTGATGCAGAATCAAACAAATTGATATAAAATTAAATTGAAAAAGGAATAAAAAGCTTAAAGAGTGAGGAAAAGGATGTAAAAATACTTCAAAAACAATAATGAAGTGGTATTCGTAGCAGTAACAAATGAAAAGTGTACGTGAATGACCGTGCATGGATGGCGTGTATGCAATAGAGTAATGCCGCAAATATAAGCAAGGAAAGAATCGAATCGTTTTCCTTTAACCAGAGTATTCCTCGGATTTCCCACAGTTCCAAAGAATGATAGAAAATTTTGCAGCTATATTTGCTGGTGTACAAATTCCAAAAAAAAAGCAGATCCAAACAATTATATGCAAACTTATACAAACAAACTAACTCCAGGCAATCTAACAGTTTGTCGTCATTAGCAGCTGCAACAGCAAAACTTTTCATTTAAAAAAAAAATCTAAAATTAATGAAGTGACGAATACGACATTTATGAGGTCTTGTCGAAATCGATTTGCTCGGCAAATAAGAAACTCAAATGAATAGATCAAAATTTTTTATGTGTGCACATATAAACGCCTTTTACAAACGTGCCAATGTAATTCTCAAAGAAGCAGGAAAAACTGCTATGTTAAAAGAGACACAAAAAAGGTAACCTGCATATGGAACAATAAAAGAAACTATATAAATTAGCAGGTGTAAACTTGCAATTTTATTTCTTTGACTGTTGAATACGGTGATCGCGGTGAATCGTGTGCATAAAAATTGAAATTTGAAAAGAAAGTAGTGGGAAATAGTAGCAGTGGATTTACTGATAACCTGAAAAGATTTCAGGATCCCAGTTCATAGATACCGTATGGGTCCTTAATTTTTCCGAAAAAAACAGTGAAAAATAAGAAACTATTACAAGCTTTAAAACATTCCCGGAACAAATAAATAATTTGGAAATTTACAGTAAGCTCCAGTACCTTTTCGAACGAAGTGACCACAATAATGTATTAAACGCTGGAATGGGAAAATCATTCGGTATGAAATTAATCTAGAAATGAGGTAAATCTTTAAAATACCAACATGAGAAATTAGTATACAAACAATATAAATTGCGATAGCAAAAACTGTTTATAACTGAAGGTGAAAGGAAAAAGACTTAGACCAAAGTCAGGTAGTACAGAATCTTTTAAAAATAAATAGGCCCTAACTTCGTTTCTTTCTTTTCAATGTAATATATCAGATTAGGATGCAAAAAAAAAACAGAAGTGCTCGAGTGTCGGTGTGCGCTTCAACTACCACCTACTGTGAAGATTGCAGTGCATGGATGGTGGAAAACTACAAGAATTACATCAGTTTGGTAACATTGAAAGCGAAGCTTCTTTGATTTACCGATTTCACTGTTCACCAGCCTCCCAGACTTGTCCACCGAATTTCTTACCTGCTCTGCAAGTTTGTTTCTTATTTGCTTTTATCACTGGTTGCCCCAAAAGCCGGGTTATCTGTTGGAAACACTGCAGTTGTGGAGTGTACTCTCTTTTCAAATTTTTTCAAATATATAAAATGGCAGTTTATTGTCCAAGGTAAATGTCATATGCCGATAGTGACAGCACGCATAAAAATACAGCTGAAAGACTTCTGAGCAAAAATATCATCGGAAAGATCTTAAAAAATTGAAATCCTCGAGCCAATAACACACAAACAATTCGCCGAGACCCGTATTCAAGCAAGCAAAAAAAGAAAAAATTAGTGAATAGTCGCAAAACAAGGTAACTGAGTTGAATTTTTTTTGTAAAGAGACCAATATACAATGTGTAAACAAAAAAAAGATAATCATACAAGTAGTACAAACAAAAATTAGAAATTCTTCGAGAAATCAGATCCAGAAAATCTAATAAAATCCAAAGAAATGTGCTGAGCGCAACATGATCCAACAAATCGAGACAAAGTTCGCCTGAGCACTTACGGGAACCAGGCTGACTGATTCCAAAGTGAATATAAACTGAAGCGCATAAATTTTTTATGCACTTCATTCTAAGCCAAAAATGATAACCCAAAAGGTATGAAAAGCAAGGAAAGGAGAAACGTTTTATCCATTTCTCAGAAGTAATTCAACAGATTAAAGACATTCCTTCTATACATTTTTTTAAACGCTAAACTCCTTGATTTGAGTCTGATTTCATTAAGCGTGTCATTTAATACAATTAAGGAATGATTCTGTGAATAAAACAATGAAATGTTTTTGAGAAATAAACAACAATATTCAGTCATATCTTCTATAAAATTTTAAAAATGAATAAAAAATTTCAAACACCATACAGGGAATTTCGAGAATTCCTGGAACTACAAAGACAACCAAACAATCGCGACTTTTAATTTTCTATGTTTAAGAAATCCTACAAATCCTTAAACAGAGAAACAAGTGCTCATATTTCCCTTTATCTCAACTTATTTACCATTATTTGAAAAAATACAAGAATCAAGACAAAGCACAATTATAAATATATGAATTCAAAAGACAAAAAAACAGAGGAATGCACAATGTTTGGTCAATTTATTCGATGTAACTTACAACTTACAAAAATTAATAATCATTACAATCAAAATAAAAAGACAACAATGCAAACAGCTCAAGCAATGCTGTTCGTATTATGTTTTATAATTATTATTGCCATTACTATTGTTGAGAGAGTGTGTAAAACCAAGAAAATAGGGAACAACAGACATTCAAGAGGATGAAAGGGTAAAAAAGCAGCTTGAGATCGTGAAGATCCAAGTATATTGACCGGTTCCAAACGACCGAAGAATCCCGAGATTGCTGATAGTTGGAAAAAAGGAACCGATACAAGCAATCAACCACCAGCAAGCAAGACTTCTTAATCGATTCGCAGGAAGAGAAGTAATACAAGGGATAGACTCCTATCAGCTACCAAAGTTTTTCGAATTTAAGACAAATCATAATAATGCATCGGAAAATTTATCACATTACCGCGAAATTTTAATAGAACGCTAAGGGGTCTAATATGGACATATTACTCCTACTTGAATAAAATATGAAATCAAAATGCAAAGTACACAAATTGACATTCATATAAACAACCCACTGCGTTCTTTTTCTTTTTCCTTTTTTTTTTTTGAAAATAACGAACCCATCAAATTCTATTTCAATTAAGCACAATACAGCGAGTTCAATACACACGAAAATTTTTTTTGTCGCAGAAAATATATAAGAGAAGATGTAGCAGCAGTTTCAGGAAGAAAGCTGAATGCAATCTTATTTCTTCTGGAAATTTTTCCGCAGTAAATAGAAAATTCGTTTGAAAAAAATGCGAACTCTCTCAAAACTCAATTCTAATCTACTTTTGAATGCAATTTTACTTCTTCTGGATTTTCAAACCTATCCTCCAAGACTTATACTTTAAAAGGAAAACGAAGAAACAAAGCAACAAAACATGACTCACCGAAACTATAGAATCATTTCGATGAGTTACACCCTTCTTAGTTCGTTTGCAAAATGAAAAATTTAATAATATGAAAATCTACAACATACTGAAAGATCGCCCAAGAGATCAAAGCCCTGAGTATATTTGTCTATTGATGCTCCATCCTTCTGAAACTGCTCAATAGATAAAAGATAGTCATTGAGTTTTTCCTCTTTGATACTCCCCTATCTCATGAAATATTCCGTGACTTTTAAGTTATTGAAAGGGAAGACAAAAATATTAACTATTGATAGTGCCCAATTATCCAATACAGCAAATCCCTTCATGGCGAAATGACACGGATATGCAATGATCCTTTGAAAGAGGCTCAAAAACTAATCATGCTCATCCTGGAATTTAAATTTATCGTAATATACTGACCAACCATAGACATAAATGTTGGCAATAGCAGGAAAGATTAGAAAAAGCTAATTTTCTGGGAATAATTAAGTATGACTAAACCTCAACCTAAAAGACAGGAAAATAGGAAAATATTTACCATTGGCCGGTGATGTCTCCCATTCGATTTCGTGCATATTCGATTCGAATACCACCACGATGTGAACTCGAAATACGACAACCCTGGAGAGCATTCATCACTAGCGTTGCCTGTCGCACATCTCGAAATTCCACGAACGCTACGGTTGTGTCATTCCTGGTATGCAATCGTAATCGTGTAAATCCGGGATAAGCACAAAAAACCTAAAAAAGTGGAAATCTTTATCCATTTAGATTGACTAATTGCGTACTCATAACAAGTCTTACCGCGCCGGTCTATCGAAATCACGTTTTAGTGAAGTGATAATGAAACGAAAACTCAACTGAATTAGATGATCCTTGAATTTATTTGAAAATTTGAATTCGCTTCAGTAAAAAATTAATGTATTTTGATTTTAGCTGCAATGAATTCGTTCAGTTTTTCTTGAGAAGATTTCGAAACATGTATATTGAAAATCCTTTAAAGTACCTTTCCTGAATTTTATTCCAGTGAATGCATTCATAATTTTGTCGCGTTATTTCAAAAATTATAAGAAACACTTCAGTCTGCTAATTTCCACATGATTTTTTTTCAGTTTTTGATAGAAAAAGATAAAAAACATTGACAGAGAGAAATTTAAGGATATCGAGGGAATTTCTCTAATTTTCTAAACAACAAATTCCTATGAATTTGTTTTTTAAAAAAGAGTGCGAGAACTACTTCAATTTCAGAACATTACTTCAATTTGTCAAGTGAGTTCTTAGAGTCTCTGCACAACAAACTTCACTATTCCGTAAACTATGATTAGATTTACTTCTTCTGGTCTCATATCCGCTAAAGGCTACTCGAGCTTACTATATGAAAGAAAATGGAGACTTAATTTTTAGGACTTTTTGCGACACTTCTCTCAGTGAGCATAGGAAAAAATAAGTCAAGGAAAATAAAAAAGGAGTAAGACCAGTCCTTTTTTTTGGAAAAGGTAAGATAAAATGGAAAATGCTTCGGACTTAGATCGATTTTTAGTAAACGTCAAGGAAATCGTGGGAGCGTGCGCGTGTGGAGAACACATGCATAATTTGCCATAAAAAGCAATTACCATTGCTTCAAACTGTCAGCGGCTTTGTTTCTATGATTAGGCAGGCAGCAAGTAAATGAATGACCGGTTCCTGTGATTTGTGGCTGGTTCATGATGTAATTGAAGTGATAATGAATGTGTAAAATTATTTCCTAAACTATTTGTTATATTTTGTTATACTTGTTTCTCTCTCTCATGCTCTATTTTCTTTTATGATTATAAGACTTTAAATTGCCGTCTTTACTCTTATTTTCCTATTGTTCACTTCTGAATGCAAATTATTATCTACAGCAAAGCAAAGAGTTTGCCTCAAAAAAGTAACACCTCAAAATGACAATTCTCGAAAACAAAAAAGAGAAACATTGTATTTAATCGGTGACCAAGCTCGGTTACAAATACAGTTATCAAAGCATTCCTTTTATAATTTTTCCTAGCTTTCTTCTCAGATGTTCAGTTTTCTATCAGATTAATACGGCCTACAATTTCACTATCGTACTGATTAATGCTTTTCAAAGACTGAATCTACATATATCACATACCATCCATAAAATTCTACAATACCATTGACAGCATAATATATATATGCCTGTATAATGAATACCTTCCCAGTCTTTGCTAATTTTCTCTTGTAAAACTATACATAAATACTCATCCATTTTCCGTGATCGACAAAATTTTTCAAGTTAATGATGACATCATCATCATTCTGCCATGCATCTAAAGTGTTCGGCATGACAGCGAATGGTTCGAGAGTATCTCTATCATTGTATCTTTGCACTCATTATTTTCAAGAATTACACAAGATCCCAAAATAATGGACTGACTAGTTAATGGTTATTTTATATGATACAAGCTGAAAATTTTGGTAAAAAATTCACAAAAAAAAATTTACACTAAAAACTGTTAAGATTTAATTAAATTAAACAAAATAAAAGATCAATTTTGGCATCCACAGTGAATGTGTCCTACAGATATTCACTGTGCGCACCAAATGAATGTATAACAATATGATTCCAGTCCATCTTGGTATAGCCTAACTAGTAGCACTCGTAACTAGTAGCACTACGTGTGGTGAAGTTATCCATCACTATTATGTTATCAATGTCAGTGAAGAAAACGATAGAGCGGGAAGTGTAAAACAAACTCACAGCTTTCAATTCATCTTCTGTGATTCCATCTCCCAAATTGGCTACAAATAGTGTGGAGCATGCTGGTGATACTGCTGCTGTAGCCTTTGTAACTGCATTTGCCGATGTTACAGCTACAGCATTCAGTTGTGCAGCGGCAACATGTTGCGTAGCAGCTGTTAATTGGGCAACTGCAGCATTTGGTTGCAAAAAAGGTGTTGAAGAAACATTGGCAGCTGCAATGGAAGGCAATGGCAAACCCGCAGCAATTGCAGCTGCAGCGGGGGGTAATAGAAACGGTGGTTGAGAAGCTGCTGCAGCAGCTGCTGCTGCAGCAGCAGCTGCAAACTGCGGTACTGAATTGAGAAGGAAATGATTTTCGTTGAGAATATGGGCTAGCTGTGGATCACTGATACATGCCGCACTGAATAAATCCTGTCGGTGAGATGTCGGAGCAGATAATTGTGGCGGAGGTGGTGGTGCAAAAATTGACTGTGGCGGCTGTGCTGCCGACGCTGCAACGGCTGCAGCTGCAGCCTGAAGCACACCTGCAGGAAAAGGTGCCGCGGTAACGGAGGTTGGCGGTGGGAGAACTGCTAATGGTGGCGAGATCTGCTTAGGTTTCGGTACCTTCGTATTACTTTTTGCCTTTTCAAGACGAATTTTATGACCAGTAGTAGGGTCAAAAAGTACACTCTGCAAGGTTTTCATGGCAATATCGGCATCCTCGGCACTAGAAAAAGTGACAAAACCAACAGGCGATGCAATACCGCCATCCTTTGATTGCGTTATTCGGAGCAGTGAATTTTCGTAGCCACGGCAGGATCGGAAAAGGAGGTAAAGCTCGCGCTGTTTGGCATCCATCGGCAAGCCAGAAACGAACAGGGTACGTACTGGCTCACTCCCAGCAACATTAGGCACTATCCGCGTAGATAACGCTGAACTGGTATTACCACTTTCAATCGATTCAAGTGATTCGGTGCCCGCCAATTTGCCGTTCTCCATTTTCGGAGACGGACCCCCAGACGGTGAATGTGATCGCTTCAGATTTACTTTTTTTTTGAAGCAAGCTTTTCAAAAACAAATTACTGAGATATGACGTGGTAACAAGACAATTATAGATGTTTGAGTGAATCTCCCTTCTCGGCAAGCCTGAAAAAAGTTTTATCAGAGTTACATAATGTTAAGCTAATGATAGCGACAGCGAATGAACGAAACGGGTCATAAAAAAGAGCTTTCTCTTTCACAGATAAAACGACAAAATTCTGCAAAAAGAAAGAATTCCTCATAGTGTAACATCGTCCTATGGTAAATCACTATTCACGCGAGCGGTGTCAGTTAGTCTGAATCAACATAGCACAGTGTGTGATAGAAGCCGGTTAATTCACTTTTCCATTTTTGAAGCCAAAAATTACGGGCAAGATTGTTAATGTAAAATGCAACGGAATCAATCTTCGCAGGTCAAAAATCATCGTAAAGGTATTTAGCTGTCACTTCCAGTAATGAAAATGAGTTAAAAATGCCATGAAACTAGAGGGCTTTACCCAATCATCAATGCCGTCAAGGTCGCAGTCTTTAATGAACGTCTATCTAGTCTTACGACGACAGCTAATCGTGAGGCATCCAAAAAGCGATAGTTAACATACTACCTATATCCTCCTTCACCCTGTAAGACTCCAGTGGTGTTTTACATATACACACACACACAAACCTTGATAGGAACATTCACCGGATGCTGTGCATTTATATATATAGTGCTAAAGTGCTGTGCATGGCAGGTGTTTCGATGGTCAATTGTATAACCCTACCCCTAATTGCTCAATTTCGTACACATCCGTATAACATACACACATATACATACACACATACACATACATATATATATACATGTATATATGCACACACACACACACACACACACACACACACACACACAACACATATATGTACTACGATATATATATATATATATATATATA
>NW_018108225.1:308165-333354 GCF_000183805.2 Loa loa | reverse complement strand
TATATATATACTATATATATATATATATATATATATATATATATATATATATATATATATATATATATATATATATATACGTGGATAGACCTGTACAAGCAGCACTTCACCTTACGAGGATAATGGAGCGGTCATTTTAAAACTGTTCGACGGGTTTGGTCAACATGTCTTTCTAAACTGATCAACCCCCAATCAACTACAATCAGTGATCACATAGATGAGAATAAAAATTTTTTTGAGCGTCAACAATCGAATACTATAAAAGATAAGATTTAGTTTTAGAAACTGCTAGTCCGTTGTCTGACATGGTTCAGAAAGTTCTTAATTATTTTTCCAAAATGATTTATTTTTAAGCTTGACCTCTCATTTTTGTTCTCAGTTCATATACAATTCAATCAACACAAAAAATGTAAAATTATAAAGACGGAAGCCAATCCTTCCATTAGTCAAGGAGATCCTAGAGCCTAGAATGCATGTCAACACTTTCAAAATGAACCACGTGATGGGCACATGGTTGCAGCCCATTAATTCCTCTCATTAATGCGCATCATCTTTCTACTGTTATTCAGTATGATGGAATAATGTAACATCAAATCAGGTAGCAGCAGATTACACCTATCTAAAATTACATCTTTCTATCAAACACACATCAGTCACGAAATATAACAAATGGTGAGAAATAAAAACTTGAGAAATTTCTTACTGAAAATTAAGACGATGGCTTCAAAACCAAGGTAGAGCACAGTAAATCGTTTTGTCAGTATATCTGAGAAAACCAGTAATCGATTCCTTAACCTCACTTGCAACTTTTAGCCCTTTAATGAGTCTCAAAATAAGCAGTAATGGGAATCTTCAAAGAATTGTTAAGAAACTTTATAAAGAGATGAAACATGCGGTATTTTTCCTTCACTTGATGTATGTAATCCCAATATTTGTGCTACTCGAATTCACTCTTAGGACTACCTATAAAAAACAATGACCAGAACTGAGAGGTCCAATTCAGGGAGCTAATAAGCTAAAGGTCATATCAAATCATGCAGCTCACAGCTACTAGATAATGGAATACACTGTTTCGTTAGGTTCGGTTCAGAAAGGGAAATTTCTATGTTCCTTTTTGAAGAATTTTGTATGCTGAAATGTCCCCTAACAAATCGGAAAACATATCTAAAACAAATGGTCGAAAAATCTTTAATCCATACTTCATTTGTTGCAGCTTACCAACATGCAAAACATCTTTCAGGATACTGAAAATTCTGGTAGATGCATTTCCATATTTGTTGTGATCTGTTATATAATAAAAATGACTAACAGCAGTGAAAGAAATTTTTTACTGAACAACTTCTTCATTGGGAAATATCTAGAACTTCCCTTCGCTTTACAACTACCTGAAATCTGAGTCTTAAATCAAAGATAAAAAAAAGAAAAAAAAACGAAGATATTAAAATCGAGTGGTTTTTATGACATTTGAGAATCCGTATTATGGCTTAGCAGGTGTCATACAATCTGATCTTGAGCTGTTGACAATTTGCAATTTCTGTCCACAAATTTGCTTATATTACCAGTGGGAAACCTCCAATTAATTTTTGACAACAGAAGAAATATAAAATACTTGTGGGCTGATAATGGATGTATGCGATTTGTGCGGCTGTTTCTTTTATGGGCTGAATATTTCCAGACTAAGAATCTAGAACACCAAGGAAAACAATCAGAAAATAAAATGCAGTGATTTGGAAAATGACCAAGTAACTAGTTGAAAGTTGCAAATATATTGAAACCAGGGTAAAGAATCCGAAAACTAAAAACCAAAACGAATCAATATCTATAAAATGTGATGGATAAAATAAAATCGGGCGAATTACTTTCCGATCCAGTTTCAACTCTTCTTTAGAAAAGAAAGAATGGATAGCAGAATGAAGAGGACAATCCTCTGACCTTTTCAGGATGAGAAATTAAACTGCACAGTTAACCAGAAATAACCGAATTCAGAAATGTAAAAAAATGTACTTGTTTCCCACGATTCATCAATACTTCGACTTACAGCGAATTATTCCTAAATATGGAAACACTGTACCATCTCTCGCGATATTCCCCACAGATTTTCTAGAAGATATTTTAACGGATGCCAAATACCTAATGCTTCCGAAGCTTAATATAACCAATGTTGTTGATGTAATGACCTACAGAGTACATAATGATGAAATCAACGATGAGAAGGTATGAAGTAGCCATATCGAACAGTGGTCAGCAAAGGAGTGCCCTCATCTTGCCATTTAACGATTGACCCCGACTACAGTGCACATACAAAAAGAAAGATCTTCGTGTCTATATAGAGAAAGCTACGCCTACCTTACATAGAGGGAAATGACACGATCGAAACGAAACAATTTTGTTTACTCAGTACCACAAACGCAGACATATTTGGACAGATATACATAACTCACATTACAAACACTCGCTGACAAACATTCGGTACACTCATAATTGCGAACAGGTACACTCTGAAAAACAGATCTCCATGTGCAAATATATATCGGATAAGTAAAAATTCAGTGCACTATGAATTCTTTTCATGAAGCAGTGATTTGACCAACAGTAAAATAATTATCAGAATGTAACCCGTTAGGGTATCGTTTGATATTTTTTTTTGATGCATATGCAGTTATATGGTTTGTTATCCATCATTAGATGAACATGATTGAAACCCTAACTTTAAATGCCAATATGTGATGCAGCGATGAATACGGGATTTGGAAAAGTGAGATTAAATAAATAAAGTAAAAGTTTCACGTTAGTTATGAAAAGGAACGTTTCTTTAACTTCAGTACCACAGTGCTTCTTTTTCTTGTTAAGGTGACAGTGTTCAAAATTGAGACATTTGACAATGCATGGAAAATAGCAGTATATGTGGAGTATTATGTCAAAATGTATATGGAAAGTTAGAGAAAGAAAGGAAAAGGATGAATCCCTGAGGAAAGGCTCCGGAAAATTATGTATTTGGAAGGAGAATATCATCAATAAGTATTCGGATAAAAGTATATTCATCCCTCCTCCCCAGCAGATGTGTCTCATAGTGACATGCTTTTTCTTTATTTACAACTATGCTCCATCTCACTCAGCAATTCATAGACAGGAATTTTTGATCATGAAACAGTTTCTCTTCATCCATGAATTACGTTACCATTCACAATTTCAAAGCCATACCGCGGATCAACGAGACCTACAGCTGGTTATTTCTCGATGTAAATCAGTTCATTAACAGTGAGTTGCAATGCATATATCTCAAATACAGAGAGTAAAAACATTTTAATTACTGACTTTTGTTTAAATCGACAGACATTACAAGTCTATTCCTCATATAACAACTGAGGTAAAGCCAATGAACAAATGATGTCCAATGTTGCCAATGTTGATATCCAATATTCAAATCACGACGATATAAGTCTCAACATAAGCTAAGCTCATTCCTCACCAAAACTGTTAACACGTCAAAGAAAGCGGCTCCAGTCCTCAACAACAGATTTCTCTCCGTTTCTCAAGCCTTTTTTTTGCCGTTTTCCAAAAAATTACGCAGAAAATTAGCGTGCAAAAAAATTAAGAGAAAACAGAAAATTAAGAGTACTTTACATGTCTAATCCTGCTTTCCTATTCTAAAAACTCTACACATCTACAGACATTCATGGCAGCATGCGGCATTTTTAAAATATTAAGTCATCTACTTTTCATTTTCCATCAGATCTTCAATTTTATGTGGTTTACATCACCGTAATCATCAAATAGCAACAGCAAAACAGCATCACATTATTCGGTCATCACCATATCAATTAAACATTAAAATGCAATTCTATAAACTACAATATGCGGCATTGGTAGCTATAGTAATACACACCAGCAAAGAGATTATCCATTTATAAACGTCAAGTTTTGAAATGAGCAGGGAAAAGGAGCAAAAGCAACAAATAATTAACTTTCAATTACTTTGATACTCCATGATGACCCATCCGTCAAGATAAGCAACAGAATTTCTGGGACGATTATAAATTTATCCAGTGAATGCTGAAAATTTCACGAGGACAAACCATAGAAAGAATAAAATTTTCGAAGTTCTGAATTATTTTTTAAATTTTAAACTTGCAAATACCGTATCCCGCTAAAAACTCAAATGCAGGGACCAAAAGTCTAATTCCAATGGGTTATTATTGGAAATTACTGCATAATTTCTGTGACTCCAAACTAAAAGTAAGCCCTGAAGAGTCTGTTTATCTATTTTGCTGTAAGGATAATAGGTTTAACTTACCGAAACGTGCTCACGACAAAAACTATCTCGGTTCGATCAACTTACAAAGACTCTGCTTCATTAAGTCATGCTGTTTTCCTAGCAGCAAAACTACGATAGAATGAACAAGATATCAAATATACCAATAATTGTTATAATGATCTCTTCCCCATTTTCTCTCTTTTTGGGTTAAACAAAAAATTTTAGTGGAAAGATAGAAAGAAACTTCTGGTGGATATAGAAAGAAACTTCTGGTGGATAAATCCGACTGTAAATGATTAAAATCGTGACACACCTTGAAGAAAGCTTTAAATTAGTCCAGCACTTGATTTTTACGAATTTCACACCTGATTTTTCCCAAGTATACGGAAATGTACATACACGATGGACTGACTTCTAATTACATCACTCTTGGTGAAACATTTACCGAAATTATTAATGAAATAGATCTATGTTGTTTGATTACCTCTTCCTCTTTGGCCCCGTGTGCGAAATATTAAAAAAAGAAAAAAAACGAAAGGATTATAAACATTTTTCAGTGAATAAATGACCGTCACACGTTTACAGTTTCAACAAAGCTTGAGTGCATTTTGGCTAAGCGTTTTACTTTTTTATTGGTGGCTACATGAATTATGATGCCATCCTTATTTCTTAATCATATTATTCAAGAGAATTTAACGATTGAAATGGAATCGAAACTTAAACTAAGGGGTTTTTAAAGCAACTGTTTATGAGTTCGATGCAGTCCTGCAAGTTGTAATATTTCGTCCTCGAAAAATCGATTATCAACATATTTTGATAACAAACATATTTAAACAACCATGCCTGATCACGATCCACTGAACTATCGCATATAAAACAGCGAATAACCCAACACATTTTTACCACCCTCAACTTCTTACAAAGGGAACAATTTCATCTATAGATGGCTTATGTAAATACTAAGTGACAGGTAAACAAGAGCGGCAAATCCCAAAATCATTTCAAAAATTTGCCGTTATCAGTGCACACGGATACCGAACAAGGTAAATTTTCATAGGATAGGTAAGGAGACAATTTCTAGTCCGCTGCAGAAGATTTCAAGTTAGTAAATTAAGATGTTTCGGGAAGTCAATTCACATGAAGGAAGTTGGTATGAGTTCGAAGGAAATAATATTATCCGGAAGGCATTTCTCTTAAATGATGGAATCATTTACGATTGAAAATCGCAAAATGTTTAGGGATGTACCATTTTAGGGATGTGCCATTTGCTACCAGTAATGAAGATAAAAAGAAAAAGGTAATGGGAAATCGTGAATGAGTGCAGGGAACAAATCTATCAACTTTGTCAAAAAGCTGCAAATAAACTGATAAACGTTAGAAACGGAAGACTTGTCCGTTAAAAATTCGTTAACCAGATTAGTGGGGATAATACCGTGGAATTTGAAAAGAGCCTAGTGCTCAACTTGCCGATTTTTTTGAAATAGTGTAATAGTACGGGTAAATTATTCTACCAAAAGAATCGAACCTACTATAAAATCCTCGGAATTATCCCATGCTTTTGGAGATTTCTTGAAATTCAAACCTCCCTCACCCTTACTACGGGTACTATGGCTGGATCTTCTGAAGATTTCGTTTTTTTTAACAGACAGTACAAATGGGAACAGGATTTAACCAATAATTTTCGAGAGATCAAAGTATTTGAAGCTTTCCCACGCGCCCCACAAGCACTAACAAATATATCAGTAACACTCAGTCTGAAAACATCTCACCCAACTTACCCAATTCCAAGACGCAGCACGAGCGCACGCGCACGCATCCGCACCGTTGTCATGGCAACAATGGGAACAATAACAGAAAGAGCGTAGAAAACGAAGAGAACCAGAAACGGATAAGGAAGCTCCTCCAGGAAAGGTGGAAGGTCAAAGGTCGAACGCGTTTACGACACCCTAGAGCTGTGTCATTGTTGGTGTATCGGTATTTAAAGTCTCTTTGAAATTCAAGCAATTAAACGTGCATACTGCATATGGGATTAGCGAAATCTGAAATTGTCTCTGTTCCCTCGCATTCCGGAAGTTTCAAAGGAGAAGGCTTTTCCTGTTCTGTTTCAAGAGGAGACTATGAGCCCAAATGTTTGTTGCAGAACTTCAGCGACCATCAAAAGTAGATCATATTTTCTATCAAAACGACTGCTATTAAAATGAGAAGATTGCATCATAAAATTTAAATTATTAATCTTAAAGTTCAAATTTAGAAATGATAGGAACTTAAACTAATATATGAACAAAAATGGTTGGGAAAAATGAATCAGTGACAATCTTATTCTTCTCTTAATTTTCCCTTTTTGATCATAATTCTTATTGCATTTCATAATAGTGATCACATTCAAATTTGCTTTTGGAATGGTTCTAAAATCCCCAAAACTGGAATAATAAATTCCTGGCCAATAATAGTTGGGCCTCCTATTAGCTTAGCTGGACGTAGTTCTTTCAACTTCCTTTAACAACATTTTCATTGCACTCCATTACTGTTGAAGAAAAGAACATCCAGAATCATTCACTTTAGTATATACCATATCAGGATCAGTTTTTTGCAGAAAATAACCGTGGAGAGCGAGATGGTAAGAAAGTATCAGTTACAACTATTGACAAAAATGACGCTAATTTCAAAATGCAAGTCAGATTTTTAATCTGTTTTTCTTCCCATTTATTAAATGAAGCGGTACTATTAGAACAATCTGAACAGTGGTCAAGTTTCTTCACTCTGTTTTTGGTGGATATTACCCCTCGATGTGAGATTTCCTACATCGCAATAGAGGTCATCCATTATGAATCAATACCGATGGGAAACTGATCGCAATGGAGGTCATCCATTATGAATCAATACCAATGGGAAACTGACCACCAAACTACCTTTCCATCTTTCATGAAAGTAGTGTGTATGTGTGGTAGAGAGTGAGAAGTGATGAATCAATTACATCAGACTATTAACTTCTAATTAGGCAATGAGAGATGAAGTGAATCTTGGTCTGTAACTGCCTAGCCAGCAATCCGAATCGGCTGATTTAAGACAGGAAGAGCATAGGTCATAAGTAGTAAAATCACAATATGGGAATAACCGAGCATCCCCATATTTCCACAGTAATCGACTCGTCCATTATTTACTTGCTAATCCTCCGTACTTTAACGAAAGTATCTTTAACGAAGATACCTTTAATGAAGATACCTTTAACGACGATAATTTTAACGAAGATACCTTTGACGACGATAACTTTAACGAAGATACCTTTGACGAAGACACAAAGGATTAGCAAACAAATAATGAAAGAGTCGATTACTGAGGAAATACGAGAGTGCTGGGTTATTCCCATATTGTGATTCTACTTTTTATGGTCCAGTCTATGCTTTTCCTATTTCAAATCAGCCGATCCAAACTGCTGGCTTGTGGCTACAAATCAGGATTCACTTCTTTTATCACTCACTAAACTGAATACCCTGTCATCATATCTACAGCATTCCTTTGCATACGTGAGATCAGAACTTTTCATAGCGGTGTCGCGAAATTTCGACGTTTCTAGTCGCTTCGTCTGGATGACTTTGATGAAAGTTGTTAATTCCGCGGAGTTTTCTCCCTTAAGGTCATGGTTAACTAGGAGTGTCTTATTAGCACTCAAGTTTGTATGCATTTTTTTTTTGCATTTTTCTGACATAACTTTGCTGTTGGGTAACTCTTTACGGCTCCAAAAATTTTGGTAGGAAGAGCTAGAAAGGAATCTGAGGCCAAGTTTAGCACTTTTTTTGAAATTTTTTCCTTTTTTCTAATCTCACAAGAACCATTTGGGTGTCACTTTGAGAATTAAGATTCCACGATCCACCTTATGTGCAGGTTTTCTCCCGGTAATTGTCGTGTTGTTAAATATATTGATATACTATGAAGTTAAAAGTTATAGGCGTCATGATACTTGGCTGAAATTGATTTATTGGATATTATATACTTCTGCTTATCCGTATAATGCCTGTTTTTTGATCGCTTGATCCCTTTACTTGCTCATATATTTCAGATATACAAATGTCACTGTCGCATATTAAACGAATGACACATGTGTTACTGGCACGGTTCGGATTTTGATTTCTTTTCAAATGCAGTAAATACGTGTATTTCTTAAGTGTCGCGAAATCTAATATAATAAGAAAAGGGCGGTATTCATTCACCTAGGTACCTCGAATCAGCAGTATCAGTGTCACGAGGAAGAACATATAGTTCGAGGTGTCTTTCGTACTTCTGTGCTCCTTCATGTTTAAGATTATCTTTGTACTCGTTATGGGGGGTAGAATCCTTACACTGATGATGCTACTACAAGAAAGCAGTTAAAGCAATATAATGGTCAATTTAAAAGGTGGAATTACTAAATATTTATAATAATATCGCAAACAGATATCGGTCTTGCATAAAATAACAAATGATATGCATAAAGTGTTTTTGTATACACATTGCCGTTTTGTTTGAGAATACAGGTTTCCATTCTTATCTACTTGGTCTGATCAGAATTCACGGAACATTTGGAAATCCATAAGTTCCTATTAATTTTTTAAGTGTTGGGAAACATTACGTTATTTGAGAAATAGCAAAAAAGTATGATGTAACTTCGAGGTACTGTTTTAAGAGCCAAGTAGTGACAATTAGACGAAAAAGTTAATCGGCAGAATAAATTTCGGAGCAGAGTACGATTTCTAGGCTACAAACTTAGTCGTTCTAAGGTAATGATAGTATTAAGGATAAGAAGAAAGCTACGAATAATGATATTAGCAAATGATGAAGTAAGAGGAAGGAGATGTGTGCTGATGAAAATATATTCATCGATATTTCAGAATTGTTTCAAGTAGACTTTTTCTGAATTGCTAATTGGATTCTGAGAGTAAAATGCAACTAAAAGTCGTGAGGGCAGTGATTTCAATTATTTACTATAAAGAAAGATTTTGTTGAGGAATAAAAGGTGAACGTCGCATTTCAGTATTGGCTTTTCGGCAGGATCAGTTGTTAGGGTATGTCGGTTCGTTAACTACCTCTTGCGTGCGACTCAAATTTACTATTTTTAGGAACAGTACGTCGATGCATAGGAGTACTTTCGGCTGTTGTTTTCGGGTAAGTTTATATGAATCTAAAATGATTTCGTAAGTAGTATTGTGACGTATTTTTTATATTTCTTACTAATAACCGGTTGCAGTCATATCCGATATGTGTTGCATTGCTGCCGGGACATATATTGTTCCAGACAAGGAGTGATACTTTTGGTAATAAGTCAGCAGTGCTTATGAATAAAAGGCATAATGATACCTATTCGAGGAAGGGATTCATAATAGTGCAAAATTTTATGTCAATCATTTTTCTGAATATTTGGGAATAAAAATTCTTCATTATTTTCTGATGTATTGAACTTTTCTAAATACTTTTCTGAATTTAAAACAAATTGTCGATTTTAGCAGTATTATTCAGTAAGTCCTGAATGCCTAGTGAAAGATAATGATAAGTCAATTCAATTAAAATTGGTGTCCTTTTAAGCGTACCTTAGCTGTTGGAGCGGGTACTGTATCGATAGTTGGTACCGGTTTACTATATGCATTGGAAAATGCAATAAAAGTGGAAGCTTTTGAACATTTCCCACATCCTGCATCTTTGCCATGGGATCACAAGCGAGTATTTGGTACAATTGATATGGCTTCGTATGTTTTCTTTCAGCATTTCATCTGTCTTAACCCTTATCTAATTTACGAGTTTTCTAAGTACTAAGTGGAAAGTGTTAGTTGAATTCACTGGAGTTTGGAATATCTGTACCTGCAACAGCATTCAGTAGAACACAGTTCTGAAGACTGGGTTAATGTAATGAAACCAAAGCTAAAAGTAATGAGTTAGGCCAGTTTTTAAATGTGAAAGTTTTCCTAAGAAGCATAAAAATTTCTGAACTCTATGTATATAACAATTTGGACTTACGGCTTACGGAAGATTTTTCCGAAAAACATTTTTTCCTGATTTTATTAAAATTTTCGAGATTATAAATTGACATCACTTGATAAAACACTTCGTTTACAGTGCACGTCGTGGTTATGAAGTATACAAGCAAGTGTGTAAGGCTTGCCATTCTATGAAATGGATAGCTTACCGTCATTTAGTTGGAAATATTATGACCGAGGAGGAAGCAAAAGCAGAAGCTGCTGCTGTTACCGTACCTGATATTGACGAAGCTGGTATGTGACGTTTTTATATTGTGGTTTTCTGGGGACTGTACATTAAACATAAATTTTCTTTAGTTAAATTTGATCGGCAGAGATGCACATGTACAGATTATGGAGTATTTCAGATCTGTATCCAGATAATTCAATATTCCGGATTGTTGGCTCAAACATATTTCAGGAAATGCAATTGAACGACAGGGTGATCTAAATGATCATTTGCTATCACCTTATCCGAATATTGCTGCAGCAAAAGCAGCAAATGGTGGTGCTTTTCCACCTGATCTTTCAATGTTATTGCTCACGCGAGAAGGTGCTGAAGATTATGTTTTCTCACTATTAACTTCATACGTCGATACACCAGCTGGTGTGAAGGTTTGGCTTTCGGAAGATTCTTCAGAAATAATTCAGTAACCATTGAAGTTTCATTACTGAAAGTTATGTAAACTGATTTAGCGGAAATTTTTATTACTTGCAGTCATCGTGTTTCTTGTTGGGTTATTATTAAACTAGCAGAATTACTTTTATTATTGGACTTGGAATCTAAATCTCAGCTAGAAGTGTTAAGAAATCTAAATTATGAATTGTCACAATTCATTTTTAGCTGGATGAAGGAAAGCACTATAATCCCTATTTTCCTGATGGTGTCATTAGTATGCCACAGCAGCTGTTCGATGGTGGTATTGAATACAAAGATGGTACACTAGCAACTGCTAGTCAGCAAGCGAAAGATGTGTGCACATTTATGCGCTGGACAGCAGAACCCTTCTATGAGAAAAAGAAGAGAATGTTTTTGAAGGTAACTTAGTTTAAGTAATGATTGTCAGTGCAGGAAGGCCAAAAGTTTTAAAGATAAAATGGTACATGGTACTCTCTTTACGTAATGACTAAAACATTTAATTCGTGTAGCCTTTTTCGAAACCCAAAATCCAAGCAGCATTGTCTTTACGACAGAACAGAGTTCAGGTAAACGTAGTAGAGAGTATCTATCTCTTGTTATTGATGCCAAAAGGAAAGTGAACCATTTTCATTGGCGTACTAAATGCTGGTTATAAATTTATATACCGTGCTTTCAATTTTTCCTCGTATGATTGTTGGCAATCTTTTCAAATATCCGTATCAAGCGTGTCCGACTTTTTTTTGTGACCTTTCTCTACATAATAAGAGAAAAAAGGAGAGATTCAGCTCCAGATGGCTAATTACAATTGGATGCTTCTGCATTTGGCGTAATACACAGGATTTTGACTCTCAGAGTAGAGGTTATTGCGAATGATTTGCAAATTAAAGGGGTAGTGGCTTCTGAATTTCTAAGTTATATAAATTGCTTCAGACATACATCTGCTTGTTACATTAGTGTTTACTACTATATTAGCCAGAACATATTCAATCAAAGCACTGCGTGAAACACCAGATATGATACTATTAGCAGATAAGTCGATCGTGTCAGATAAATTCTGAATTAAACAATTTTAAAAATAATTTCAGTCGATATTGTTCCTGCCATTGCTAACATTCGTGCTGTTATTTGGCAAACGACATGCTTGGACATACATAAAAGGACGAAAAAGTATGTGGAAGATAGTGAAAGGACGCGAAAGACCGAAAAGCAAAAGCAGTTAACCATTCAGTCAGCCCATCGATGCCAAAATTCAGCATCATAAATAGGAGTAAGGAGTAAGGCCTGCATTTCGAATTGTTATATAAACTAGAAACGGCGTAACGGCTTTCTGCAGTAGTTTTCAGCGATTTCAGTGTACTTGACGCATGCTAAAAATCAATGCTAAACTGTTGCATATGTTATTTTCTACATTAGACAGTCATCTTTCCATTTTAGTATGTTTTCCATCTTCATTTTTTCATAACTTGCTGTAACCAGTTCTTTCTGCTTCCAAACGTTGTGGATCATCAGTTTAGTGAATCATTGTAGCATTTGCGCATATGCAAGGCTGGTTTTTGATTCACTTTCTGAACTTCTTTAGTCCTTTTTAGACTATTTCTCGTATTCGATCGAAACTTTTTCATATTTATATTACAATTTTTAGTCAAAGTTTGGCTAGTGAGAATATTAACACGGATCCAAAGTCTGTGACAACATTTATTAGATGATAAGTAAGACAAAAGAAGTGTCCTAGGTTTCGCTTTTTAAGTCTTCCTAGATGTATGTATACATAATTCTGCTTTCATAATTGCTAAGTTTGAATAATAGGTTCTTTTTGGTCGTCGATGTTTCTACTCACACCTCATACGCAATCCGAATGCACAAGTGTTCTGTCTTCCCTCACATTTTCATTTGCTTTCCTGGTCTACCTTTTAAGAACCCCATTTTTTTTATAATTAATGATGAGGGTAGTTGCGTTAGTATTTTAAGTAAGATATATACTTATTGCTAATTTGATACTGTTAAATTTTGTGACGTATCGTTCAAAAGAGACATTAATTTGATTTACTGTTTGCGATTTACACATCGAGGGGGAAGGCCCAAACAAAGTTCTTTTTATTGAATTTTAAAATGTTCAAGAAATGAAGAGAGCGAAAATGCGTGACGTATTTCATTTTGGGTAGTGTGTTGGTCGATATTCATATTACAGTAACCAGCTGATTGAATCGTTTATCCGCATCATTTGTTTAACCTTACAACTGGTAACAAAGAATGAAGGACAGTAAATACTAATTTAGAGATAATAGACTTGATCTATTTTTTTAGACATGGACTTTTCATAATTTTGTGTTTTATACAAATATTAACCATTATTTTATTAATATGTTAATAGCAATTTACCTTTACGGTACCAAGTAGTTTTTAATTGCTGCTGTTAAACAGTGGCATGTATTTAGCTGAACCCACACGTAAATTAAAAGCAATAATTGAGCATTTAAACCGCGAGCTGCATTCGGAAGGAGACCAGTTGTATTAGCTTGTCAAAGAACATTCTATTTCACATAGTTGAAATATATTTTGGCACTATATTATAACTTTCCTTAGTGAAAACAGTAAAAAGACATACAAAAAATTCAAATGCAAAAATCAGTGAAGAGGTTTCGATGACATTACCTAAATACATGACTCACGTACAAATTGAATGTAGCCTATGGGAGTGTACTATCAATAGGAGGCTCAAGAAAATTTTTTCAACCCTGTCATAGTTCAGCTATAAAGTTCCTGATTTTTTCGTAGCATTTCTCTGATACAGCTTCTGAACAATGTGTGACTAGCTAGATATGCCTCTACGTGGCCCATTCCTTTGATTACCTGCAAATCAAATAATTTTGTAGGAGAAAAAGTGACTACTGTCATTATCAAATTAGTTCCAGTTCGGAGAAATTCCGAAAAGGCCAAAGTAGGCTCGAATGAGTATTAGATAAAAGTGATGTTACTGACCGTAATTTCGAGGAAAAAAAGCAAAATCCAAGCTCCAAATGAAATAGGAATCGATGGAGTTTTCCACTTACCTCCACAGTTGTCCCAGGCCAAACTTGTTGCATTGTAGGCACTCCAGCTCGGATAACATAGCCATCATTTTCAGCAATGATATTCTTTACAAGTCTGGTGTCCTTTGGAGCAGGATAATTGCGCAGATTGGTGAATTCTTCCATCAACACATACATAAACTGTAGTTGGGAAGAATCTTGAGGTTTAAACTGATAGTGGGGAAGAACATAGTTGTCGGCAACATAACAGTTCTAGAAATATAAAAGGTTGTGCACCCTCCCCGAAATAAATTTAACATAAACAGAAGGAAATAAAGAAACGTACACATTTCGCAATATTGAAAGGTGAGTCATCATCCAGTTTCTTCCCCATTTCATAGCATCTGTCAAGCCAATCACATTCTGGTATTTGTCGAATTCCGTTTTGAAACTGTTTGGACAATAGTTCCATTGTTAGCACATCCCAGGAAACTGATTTCGACAACGTTCCCTAGGAAACCCAATAATTTTCAAAGGGTAGTGTTTTAGAAATTGGGGATTTCTGAATCTGAAACAAGAATGATTCGAGAAACACGAAAGGTATCACCTGAACAAAAACAGTTGAAGCTGTAGTCCATGAAAGACAAGGTACCAGTGCAATAGGTTCTGGGGAGTTTGTACATGCCAGACAAGCCATATGACCACCCATTGATACACCAGCCAAACCTACAGGCCAGTAGCCTTGCTCTCTTGCCCATTTCAATAAAAAATTACATTCTGCGACCAACGCACCACCCATAATAAATAGGTCGGAAACGTTAATAAGACTTGATCTGGAATGCCATAAGTTAAGTTTATACTGTCATTTATGTATGTCATAAAAGTATGCTAGAAACCATAATCTATCATAAGTCGGTAAAGCAATTAAAAAATCACAAGTCCAGCTTTCCTATCTCTTTAAAAACAATGTATAAAGTTTCGATCCCCGCAGTATCTATGAAAATCCTTTGATAAATACCTGAATTGATCCCGTGGTTTTCTGGATCCGTAGAATGGGTTCTGTAGCAAAATTGAGCTTATGTTATTTTTCATCAAGTCATTCGCGAAGCCGAATTCACGTCTAAATGAAATTGATGGGGCGTGAAATGACTGAAATTCTTATTAGATGTTATTCATAAATTTGCGGAAGATTCATTCGAATTCCACTGTCCTATCATTTCAGATATGCTCTACTTCCCGTTTGCTGCTGTCAATCTTCAAATCATCTCATGTAATTTTAAAAAAATCAAGAGTTAAGTCAAACCTGAAATAAGTGTGATCTCCAGTACCAGCAAGATGAATTACCAAAGCATGTTTTACTTTCGAGAATTTTCCACGCCATGTAGCTTGCCCAACATTACCAGGCAACAAATCAGGAAAAATAAATGCTAACGGACTATGGAAGTAACCTTCCGCATAGTGATTACCGTTTCTCATAGCTTCCTATTCAAATTAAATTCTAAGTTTCTCGAGCCGCATGTTACGTAGTATTCGCTGTTATATCCGCTCCTAACCCTCATGCTAGATTTAAAACAGACTTCCCAGAACACACTTAGCATGATTTTACATTTCGAAACAATATACTAATATCAAAATGGAAAACCATGCTTTAGAAACAATATACTAATATTATATCGAAATGGAGAATTATGCTAGGGCTTTAAACTGTTATAGTTCAAATATGCATTGAGAGGTACGGGATTAAATGAGATTGCAATTTAAAATTAAGATCTCAGGAATTAAAAAGATACTTCTTTGGTAATAACCATGGTTGGATTTGAACGCTCTACAATTTCCATGATATAGGCTTTCGACATCACATCTCTACGAAATTTAAGAGATCTGAAATTGCAGTATAATCCAATCAATAAAAGAAAAAACTTCACCTAGAATCGAACTTCAACTTTTAGAGTCGTAGACTGAAACATCCTTGAGTAATCATTATTTATTGAAATTTGAGTGCAACGATAATTCATATAAAAAATTATTTGAAGGGAAACGTGACCATGCGTCAGTGAAAACTCTATTAAATCTGAAGGAGAACCACTCTTATTAGCGTCAAATCGTTCAGTTTAAACTACTCTTAATTCAATTGTAGGTAATTTACTTTATTTAGCGTTAAGAAGTAATAACTAAAGAATATGAAAATAAGAGTGATGGAGTCTCGTAGCTCTTCAAAATAAAATTAGTTTAGTAGGTAAGCTTCAATTCTAGCCTGTTCGCTCATGTGACCTATTTCGCGCAAATTTATTCACAGCACAGGGACAAACCGTCCTAATATTTCAGGCTTGCCCCACGAGTTGGTAAACATTTTGGACAGTAGAAGGATTCGACGTAAAGCCAGATCAATGGCACTGGTGCCACCGTCCATTGCTTCGCTTCGAGTTGGTCTTGCTAGTGGTTCCAAGGAACGTTTGACACTGCTTGAACAAATCGTATGGTTTGAAGCTCCCTAAAATTGAAAAAAGGAAATTTTAAGTCGACAATTTAGCAGGCTTTTAAAGCAATACTTTTAAATAGTTTAAAAAATGTTCTATTTTTTTTAAGCTAAATCAATTTAATTTAGGGGATGCAACCTACAGTGCGAATATCGAATTACGATGAAAACCTGAACAAAGACCTAGTCATTGATGAATTCGTACGTGAGATAGCACATATCAAGGCAGCGACGATTGCAAAACTTATGGTTGCATCTTTTGTCAGCTATCTCGACATATAATACTTTCGAAATTTTAACTGGATTTTCTATTATTTTCCTAAAATCACACGTTTTAGAAACTTTAATAAAGATAGGAAAGTTTTCCCTCTCGCTGTTCCAGAAATTTGACTTCAATATGAAACAAAAAGAGAATTACAAAACTTGCTCAATTATTAGTTGGTCCATTTCTGTTATTGTAACGAAACTGACAATAAATTTGGTAAAGATAAGTCAACGTATGTTAAGGCTGAAGTAAAAATTGAGAAGTTACTGTTGTCTATCCGGATTCTCATGGCTTAACTCTCGCTTAGTTGAATTTCATATACCGATTTTTAGGATACCAAAGATTACGATGTGATTATTGGTTGTGTCACGGTAGTCCTGTTTGACAACGATATTATCGGCAAGCCGGTTGATGAACAGGATGCCCGAGCCACCCTTCAGAGGTATTCCTGAAATGTATTTATTCTAAATTTACCCGAATTAGGATAAAAATGTTCTACTAATGCAATGTCAAGTATCGTTTCTGTTCATGCCTTTCTCACCATAATTATTTAAAGAATTTGTCATCATTTCTTCTATTCATTCATTTATTTACTTAGCTATTTCTGTGCACTCTATATTTCCCGCAGTGAACGAATAATTTCTGATTAAATTTGACAAGAAGGCCTTCGGATTAATTAATTATGAAAAATAAATTCCACTCTCAATACTATATGAGTCATCATTAGAAGTTTCCCGCTGTCATGATAGATTCGGTCCCTCGCAATATTCTATCTTCTCCAAACTAAACGGGAATGTGCATGAAGTTTATACTGGTGTTACAATCGTAGACAACAGTCAGAAGTGTGAATAATTCGCGGAGCGAACAACTGTCAAATTCTGTCAAATCCAGAAACTGTTATCGAAGGATATGTTGCTTCTGGCGAACATTGTAAGCACATTTTACGCTAAACAAAATTCCACGCATTATTCTCTTTCTGATTCATTTCTTTTCCTCTTCCTTTATTTCTACTTATACAAAAACCGTCCCACATATGCAACAGTAAAAGGTCCTTGCTGTAGAAATCTTTAAATCCTGATGTTTTCCAGTGGTCGGGCCGGTTCTTATGGTATTCAAGCCTGTGGAGGGATATTTGTCGAAAAGATTGATGGTTGCTATTATAATGCTGTTGGATCACCAATAAATCGATTAATGAGAGTTCCCTGGAAAAGGGTGATCTGAAGTGATCAAATATTATTGTCAAATTGTAAGCCAACTTTTATATCACAAATATCCTAAAAGCAAAAAGCGTATGGAAGATGAGGATTAACGATTCATTTTTCTTGGAGAACTTTAGAAATGCATGTTACTGACCCATCAAGAAACATAATTGAGAGAATGTGCCTGCACAACATAGTAATGTTAAAGTGATGTGACACAAACATAGTGATGTGCTGTCTTATTTAAACATCCTTTGTAAAAAAAAAACATGGAATGATACTTTTGTCCAACTTTAAAATCAATAAATATCGGATTAAAATAAAAGAGAAAGGTGCTTCCATTTTGAAATGCTATGTAAGAGGATGAGAAGCTTGGGCATATTTACAACAAGTACATTACTCTATTCCCATTTCCAGCCGTAATTCCCCTCTTAGCTTTAAAGTAAACGTCACCACTTCCAAATACTTTCCCCTATAACTAATTCAACTGCTCTAAAATGGCCAAAATGTAGAAATATCCCAGTTGCTCCATTTTTATATGTTCTTACAATCATATCATCCTCATTGTAATTCATTTTTTTCCTGTCGTTACTTTCGGTACTTTCGGTTTTTAATACCGTGTCTCAGTCATCTAACAAAACACATTTATTTACTGTTTGAAAACATGACTTTAAATAAATATTAATTGAAACTTCCAAGAATTTCTCCCTTAAATGAATGTGATGGATGTAATTACATTTTAATGAATACTTAGCGATAGAATGTATATCAACAAGGCATATTACTCTCGAAAGAAGATATAAGAACAATACTTTCTTTTCACAATTTTTTATAAAACTCCTCACATATTCACATTCCACAGAAAAATGAGTATAGTTAAAGCACGACTTTGTTCGACATAGTACACACATTCTTTCCTTACCAACACAAGTCCGCATATGACAAAAGAGTATAATTGTGATCACAAGTGCCGAGAAAAAACGGAATTTGTTTCGTTTTTTAAAAAAAATTATTGGGACTGGAATAATTTATGTTTACCAGTCACTTACTCGAATAATACTCCACATTTAAGAAACTTTAAGAAAGCATTCAGATGAAGAATCAAGATGGGAATAATCGGGAAAAAAAGGAAAACAATCCTGAAAAAGGAAAATAAAGACATTTTTCTTTTGCTTATTTCCTCCATACCCTTAATCCGAAGAAAAATAACAATGATTCGTAGAACTTGAAGGTTCGTATAAAATTCCAAGACCCAAGAATTGTAATAGCTCATGCAAAACATCGAAGATGAACATTTTGCAACTGTGTGGATCTGTAAAAGAAATCAAAAAATCAACGTTTGATGGGAAGCTTACCTTACCATCTTTTTTCTATGAATTGCGAAGTTGATGGCAAAGTTGGAATAAAACAGATGAGATATGTACTTATAAATAAGTGGACTAATAATGAAAAGAGAAAGAACAGGAGAAAGAGAACAAACAACAAAACTGCGAAAAAAATAAAAGAATATAGCCACGTAATCACAGAAATTCTAGGACCGTAACTATCACACTGGCCACAATTGAAAAATATAAGTACATTAGAAGGATAAAGATTCTATCCACTGGAATAAAATTACCAGAGAGTTTTTTTCTAAATATCTGATTGATTTTGAGTTTTTTAAAACGTAAATCTGTTTTAAGTAGTAGGCATATACAATTTCCTCAGGACCATATAACAAATGTCAAATCAATCAGATATTTCAAAAAAAAAAGAACTTGATATATAATACAACATATTAACGATTTTTGACAAGAAAAGAAACAACAGTAAAGTGTAAGCAGTCCAAAATATTTATCGATGTATCGATATAAAGGAAAACAAGAGGAAACAAATTACGAAATTCCATTACATGTTAAAGAATAAATGCAGTTCCAAATGAAGTCCACTATTTGAACTTCAAAATTTAAGACCCACGTTGCAAGCTGTCATTTTCATCTACTTTCCAATAAATAATACAATTCATGACTTTCATATCATTTTCCCAAGGAATTATTAATGAATGCTAAACATGCTATTTTGATAAGTAATGCACCAGCTGCATTATGTATAGATAATTTCTAATTGATTTAAATTCTAGATCGAGAAACTATGTCAAGTCTCCAGTATCTCGAAGTATGGGGGACTTCGAGTTCCTGTAATCCATGGATGATGACTGCATGAACAGTAGTGACGGACGTGAAAGTTGGGGTGATGCGACTTCTGGTACTGTTTCAAGCGGGCCAATGACCGTAGCTTTTTTATTTGTTGTCGATTCAAATTCGGGAGAAGGCTCACGTGAACGGAAGCTCTTTCGCTTCATGCCACGTCTTTTCACAAGCAGTGGAGCTGCAGCAACTTCCATTAAGTGAAATCCTTCACGGTTAGCATTCAGAAATGCATTCATAGTTTCATTAAATGTTTCCTCTGAAAAATTCATATTTCACAAATCGCACTTCATTGTGACCGATATTTAGAAAAAGGTTTTTATACGCTCGCCACTTTCTTTTCGACCACATTTGACGCCATTCGTGAAAAAAAAAGTCATGAACGAACCGGTATGTAATTGAGACTTTAACAGTGTTGTCGGTGTCTGAAGCGGTGTTTCATTTTGCGCAGCAGCACTTAACAACCATGGATGGCACTGTAGTTCGTCCAAAGATAAACGCTTCGTTGGATCAACAGTTAACAACACTTGAAGAAATAATTCTGAGGATCAGAACAGCAGTAATCGGTGCTTACCAGGAAAAAAAAAAACTAACTTTTAATTGCACACTTCTCCCCAAAGAGTAAATCCTAGAGTAATTTTATTGCGCATCGTTAATCTGTACGTAAGATTTGCAAACAGAAATTAAGCACATTAGCCCCATGTTTGTTACTATATGAAAATTATCGAAACTAACAAGCAATTAAAGTCTTTGCTTCTGTACTGATATCTCGCCATTGGGATGCATCAAACGAGAATTCAGCATTCCGAATCCGCCTCATAATATCGGTCGCTGATTCGTATTTGCTACGTGCATGGAAAGGTACATTGCCACTCAGCATCGTGAACTAAGTTTTTATAACTTCAAATATATTTAAATATACCGTCATGTGGGACAGAATGATATTCTACCGTACTTCCAACGAAATTTTATAGTAAATCCATAGAATACTGCAAAAAAAACTTGCTTTCTTGGGACTACCTTATACAAATACCAATTTGGCCAATGAATTATTTTCAGGTTAGTGACCACTTAGATGAAGAAAAAAATTTCTCCAATATCGCATGTATCAATATAAATATTTTCATATTATGAAAGATATACAGAAAAACAAAATGATATCTTGGTATCTAAAACAAGGTTGTTCTCCATTATACATTAGATAATGGTTATCCATTATGACACTTAATGAACTAAAAATTTTTAGCACTTGACAAACAACAGCTGAACAATTCATATTATCTTACCAAAATAACTCCAAGACTCCAAAGATCACATTGTTCATTATACTGTGGTAACTGGTCATCGCTCTCCAGGACTTCTGGTGCTGCATAGTGCAAGGTGAAACAAGGAGTCATCAAATTTTCTGTTCCTGATGGCAGAAGACGGGCAAACCCAAAATCGATCAGACGCAGTTTTGCCTGCGGTTCACTGCTTTCAAAAAGAATATTCTGAAAAGAACTATAGTCACAAAATTATTGAAATTCCACAAAGTTATGTATAGCCGGAGAGTGCTAAGCATAAGCATTCCAATAAACCAAACTATGCGAAAATCAAACAAAAATGGGGAGAAATTCTGAATCTCTTTTATTCAGCAAAATTTCATTTTAACTAATGACAAAATCATTGAGAATGCATTCAAATTTGAACTATAAGAAAAATGCTAATTGACCCATTTGCAATGCAGAAAGTTACATTTTCCATTACCAAAGTTGATACCTCCGGCTTCAAATCACGATGCACGATGTTTCTGAAATGAAGATATGCGACCGCCGATACGAGCTGTTTCATTATCCTACCAGCCTGAGCCTCTGTAAATGTTTCCATCTTCTTAATTCTAGTGAGCAACTCTCCACCTATAAAAAGGAAATATAAGAAAGGAAATCATTCCCGAAGAAGGAATGTTGTATCATGAGGAGCTGCACAACTGCTATACAAATGTTAACTTTCAATTCAGCTTTAAACTGTAAGAAAAATCTAAAATTTTTTAGATCTTTGTTATAACTTACAAGTATGCATGAATTTTAAATCCAGTTACACATGAATTTCTAGCTAGGATAAGATCTGATTCGACCTTCCAGTAGAGTCACCACCTACTAGAACATCTTCTTGAATCTTACATTTCTCCAGGAGAAATATGAAGTATGAAAGGGATATTTTATTCGTTTCGGCTTAGGATATCATATTGTTGTAGCTAGCATACGAATAGGAAATTTTAAAATAAACAAAGTGACCATCTTGATGCAGATATTGGGCAGTATCTTCAGACAAAATTTGTACCAAACAGTTTTTGTTTGAAAAATGCAAGATTTGCAAAACAGTTTGGTAAATATTACACAAAAAACTGTAACCATACCCTCAAGTAATTCCATTATCAAATAAATGTGTAGACTGTCCGACTGAACATCAATGAGGCGAACAATGTTCGGATGTCCACTAACTAAATTCAGGATGCTAGCTTCTCGACTTGCCTGAGCTTGAAAGCGCTGAGAAACTATTTTCACAGCAAATGAAACTCCATCCGATAACCTTTCGCATTTCCTGAATAAAAATTTACTTTTATCACTTTTCCTTTTTTTTTCAAAATATTCCTGTCATGCAAAGCACGCTGTACACGAAGAACGCTTACTGTTACCTGCAAAAGTAGCGCAAATTTTCTGGAACCTAATGTTAGTGAATAAGTGTAAATTTTAGCATGTTCTTCCTAAAAATAAATTCCAGTTTTTACCTGCAAATCGAAAATGACCCTTTTCCAAGAAGACCGCTTTCTGAGCGATCCAACTTATACTTAGAGAAGAAAGGGGAAACCGAAACCAGGGTCCTGAAATCCTCCGCCAGACATTCCTCACCAATTACGTTATTATTAGCGAACATTACCGATGGCGACACAAACGAGTAGCCCTGAAACACTACACCATACGAGACAGTTGAAGAGTGAAAATTTAACTGTGACCATTTCGTAATCTATTTATACGATAATTTATCCCATATTGCGGAATTTGCATCCATTTATCAGAAAATCAGAAATTTTATTTAGAAATCCATAATTTTCTACATCAGAAAGAAATCTTTTATATATTAGAATTTCTGTATATATCTACATATTCTATATCAGAAATATATTTCTACATTAGAAAAAAAAACCCGGAAAAGATTGCGCGTATCAAATGGAGTATCAGCTGGTGAATAGACTGGCATCTGATTTGTGAACTCAGGAGCAAAATTCGTTACATCCATCTGCAATTCCAATTCATAAATGTATCAAATTTTCCGGGAAAATATTATGCAACCTAAGACAGTTGGTGTATAGTAATAAAAAGTTCTCCCTTTATGAAATCGAGAAGCTAAAGCCAGGATGCTAATTACTCGACCATAATACCACATACCGTGAAATCCAGAAAGAGAAGCTCACGTCGTTTGAAATTTTCGGTATAATTGGTGGTTCCAGCTCATGCTTTTCACACTGATGCCAGTCAATGTCGGCAAGGAAAAGATGATTCTTGATTTCATCAACACCATTTCTGCCCAAACGTCGCCAAGCTGATTTTTCCAACAAACGATTAATGAAATCCAAAGCGAATTTATTAAAATTTCTTGGAAATGGGACAGGTTTCGTGAGGATTCGTCTGGAAAGGAATGATACAGTTATTCGTAACTCGACAGTATTTGCATTATTTTTCGGGAGCAAACTTTACGTGCAACTACACTTCCAGAGCTGTCAATTAAGAAAATCTTACCTTGCAATATCTCTGCTTGTATTTGAATGCCCATCAACTGTGAAGGGTGAACATCCTGTCAATAATTCAAATGCAATAACACCTAGGCTCCACCAATCTACTGTTTCATCATACCCTTCTGCCGTCCGTTCCACTACTTCCGGTGCCATGTATTCTATGGTGCCACAGTACGAATTTGCCCTGTGTAACTAAACCAAATTTCAACAATATTTAAGTAACATTAAACGCGTTCATCAAAATCGACTACCATTCGATAAGAAATAATTAATGTTAAGTCGACTGATTCCATCACATTCTGATTACTAGGAATTTCTTTGCATTCACACAGAATCAATGGAAGACATCAGTGGAAAAATTTCCAAGACAGTTACCAGAAAAAAACTTCAAAATTTCATTTTTATGTCTGTTTACCTCATTGTCTTTCAGTTCCTTGCTTAGCCCAAAATCTGTTAATTTGATATGTCCATTTTCATCCAAGAGAACATTTTCCAGTTTCAAGTCTCGATACACAACTTTTCGCTGAAAACAAAGCTAATTCATTATAACATTCATTTATTCTGAGCTCGAATCTCACCGTAATTCTGATATTATCTGTTAAAAAATTATGGGAGATTAAGGAATACGAACTAGAAACTTGAAAACTCCATTAAAAATTGCAAATCGTAAATATTTTCTGATAGGTACCAGAAGTAATAAAAAACCATATTCACCTTGTGAACGCTATCAATGGCAACCACCAATTCTGCTATGTAGAACTTCGCTGACTGTATATCAAATGATCCTTTATTGCATAAATGCGTAAATAATTCGCCACCTTTGATGAACTCTGCAATATAAAGAAACTAATAATTGCCAATATTTCTTTATCCTGCATAATGCTCTCAAGGATTTAGACTACATACTTGTGAGAAACTTTAAATACTACCCATAACAATGTGCAGTTTGGAATCGGACTGGAATGCATAAATCATTTCAACCAAGAATGGCAACCCTTTGAGGCGTTCCAGTACATGACGTTCGGATAATGTGTGCTGCAGTGTTTTTGCTTTTGTGATAACACGACTTTTACGCAACACCTTCATCGCATAGATTGCTCCATGATCACGTCCTCCAACTTTCCGTGTCAAAAATACTTTTCCATAAGCTATAAAAGAAACTCTAAGAATGTAAAAAAAGTTTCTAACAACAATAGATATGGAATAAACTTTGTCGAATTCTAACAAGTCCTTCCTAAATAAAATAAAACACCGAAACAGGCTAAGTATTATCAATATTATGTTTAACCTTTTTTTTTTTCTTTTTTTCTTTAATTTAATTCATAATTAGTATAATTTGTATGCTAATTAATGTAAAAAAGATGTTACAAAATAATGAACATATACTCTCAAATGTATTCTATT
>NW_018108225.1:292600-307938 GCF_000183805.2 Loa loa | reverse complement strand
CGGCAAAAAAAAAGAGTAAAAAATAATTTTTGCGGATATAGTGATTTCATCACACTATTACATAATCATATACTTCAAAACAAAAAAAAAAAAAAAAAATAAATAAGGATTATTACAGGAGACAAGAGTTTAACTGCGATAGTATAATTGGACTTGAATTCTTTAAGAAAAAGAAAAATGAAATCTTTCAAACCTCCTTTCCCAAGGACTCGTATGAGTATGAAATTCTCCATATTCACTTTTTCCTCCTCCCACAAATCACTTTCCACCGATCCGGAAGTTGATGATGACACGGAATTATGTGACATTTCCTTGGAAACAACAAACAGAGATAATTATCATAATTATCATGCATGCTATCGATACCATACTTAAGATTTTCAAAAATCGAACACATCAAAGAGGATTAATACGAAAATCTCACATCCATTAAATCAAGAAGTATCGATGAATATATCTAAAACTTGCAGAACAACAACACGGTTAATGGAATGAAAAGAATACTTTTGATTACGGCTGGCCTGTACTTGTCAATATCAAGTGCTACAAGTTAGTAGTACAACCGCACATGGCAGATATTCTTTCGAAAAATTGAAAGCTTGAACAATAAATGCATATATTAAATCCAATAACTATCGGCACTTCTACGTTCAGAGGAGACCAGAAAGGCTAGGGCTTGAAGAGAACAAAATCTGAAAATCAAAAAAAACCCCAGAAAATGTGCTTAATCAGAAGAAATAACGAATACCAACTAACGCTAGGCTATGACGAATTATCAATCCTACCTATGAATATCAAGCTTTACAGTGTAACACTCCTTAAGCATATATCAGGCCTATGGGAAACTTCAAATTCTTTCCGACAAGCGTCCTCCAACGTCCTCCAGTACTCTTATTAAGCTTAACTATCGATGGCACAATGCTGCTGCTCTACTAAGAGATCATCCACAGAATAGTATATCTCAACCCTGTTTTCTCTTTCAGTGGGGCAAATGTGACTCTTTTGTATGTGACTCTTTTCCAGTCAATTTGTAGTATCACATTTGGTATTCTCTCGACGACTCTGAGCATTTCCTCTGCTGCTTCACAAATCCTTCTGATAAAATATAACGACTACAAATCTTAAGTTTTCTTGCATGTTGAAAAGATTTCTATCTGTCAATTATTATGCAATTATTTTCATTCATCATCGAGTTAGTTTGATAAGGCACTTTAGCGATTTCTAGATTGGCTATCTGCACTGATGACAACTTTCCAATAAGTGTTCCACGTTATGTCATTTCCCCTGTGAAAAAAGATACCATGACAAATCTCTTAGAATAACTGTAAACAAACCTCACCAATAATGACAAATCATTCGGTCTTGCACTCTGCACACCCAGGTTCATCGCTGCTGTATCTTGTTCCTCAGATCAACCTCAGCCACTTTCCATACCATTCATATCATCCGATCACTCTCGTCATTTCGTTCTCAAATCCAAATCGATTGGTATATTTCTCCTCCCCAGAATTAAGGGTTACTTGACCTCATACGGAATAAGATCGCAGCAGTGCAACTTGGCAATTTCATGCACTTCAAGCAATATGTGCCATTCACAATAAGAACCTAATTTGGCCTAATTTTCTATTTCCTCTTCTGTCGATGTCCGAGATTTTCATAACCCTTACATATCGAAGTCTGATCCGAAATCAGAACACAATCCAAAATGAACACCTTCCTCAATACTGTACATTACCTGCTAAACTGCAGAGTCACTACACCTCAACGACCCATACAAATTTGGTCGATGGAGCCGTTTCAGCAGTGCAAATTTCTGATGACTGACACGTTACCTCACGGCTGTACAATGTTTCAGCCACGTAGAACTTAACAATAGAAGGCATTTTTTAGAGATTCGTTTAGCATCACTGCGCAAAGTATGTGATACGAGCAATTTCTCAACCATTCATCTTCTCAGAATTCTAATTAGAATAAGACCACACGATTCTATGTTTACTGTGCACTTCCATATTACACCACTCACGCATTGCTCACTTCTGATATTATTTATTCAAAGTTCTGATGCACAAAAGAGATGCTCAACTAGTAGAAGGAGAAGTGCTCTTCTTGAATTACTTGACCGAATTACTTGTTGTTTTGCTCCAATATTTCCTTAGAAAATATGGCAAAAACGTGTGATAAGGACTTGAGTCAAAAAACTGATGTGATAGGGAAGGACGCTACCAAGGTAAGTGATGTATCTCAAACGAAGTAAATCGAAAAGAGAGTAAAGAATTGTTTTTATTAAATGTTAAGAAAGGTCTAGCGATGTCACTGCTGGTCGCGGGAACGGTTTTCGGTTTTCCATGAAGAAGACATTTTACAGTTGAAAAAACTGTGAGCCAACTGGTTGGCAAGAAGAACTAATTATGAGATAGATGGCAACACGAAAAGTTAACACTCTTATTCAATTCCTCCTCATACAGAGAAATGATTTATCTCCAGCAAAGTCTGCTAATTCAAAAATATTCGTTATTTCTCATATCACGACAAGAAGACTGTGGTAATATTCACATCATTAACTGATGATCAGACCGGGAAAAACGATTCGTACCAATCAGATAGGCTTCATATAACCTAATTTTGTCCTGTGGTCAGGCCATATAACTCAGTAGGTGAAGTTTCATATTTGGTGATTGAGGAGACTTCTGCATACCGTACAACAATACGGCTTCTCACCAGTATGAGTTCGGATTCCGGATGAAGCAGAACCGAACAACTAATGACGTAGCTTAAACTTCAACATTGGAGCGTGTTCCGAAGTTCAGCAATGCATTTTAAGACTTTTATTTGCAGCTACCACAAAGAATAGGAATGGTTATACCTGTCAGACTGTTTATACTTAACAATTTTCTACCAATAAGAGTTTGATTTTGCTAATATCATGCTTAGTGAAAAAGGAAATAAAACAAAATAAGTGCAGCGAGGACAGAATGAGTGGACGATGACTCCACCACGTAAGAGAAGCGCGAGAGATATTATTCCCTCATACATTGACAAACATATTGCGCAACACTTATAGATATGCACATACTGGCTATATATGGACGGAATGAGGAAGGATGCAGCAGATTGGGGAAGAGAGGGAAGAAGAGAGATAGTTAGAGGGCGGGGGAGAAAGATAGGGGCGGGAGCCATTAAGTGCACCATTAAAAATTATTACAAAGCAAAGACTGTCTAACTTGAAAAAGTGTGAATAAACGAACCACTTTCAGACATCACTGAAAATAATAAGATAGGAAATCGAATCCCGAAAGAATTTTCCTGATACCTAGCATGTGGAACTATTTCACGACAAAGTTATTTAAATAAATAAACATGCATATTAGACAACAAGTAGTTACAGTTAAAGTTTGTCTAGTGATCAAAAGCCCGCCAGAAAACTGGAAAATTTTAAGAAAATTATAGTTAACTATGCGAAAGAAGAAAAACCAAGAATCTGTCTAGGATAACACAAATTTAAACTGGATTTGACGTAAATGTTTTCCTATCTGAATTCAGAACTCCAAAAACTTCTTATTCATTTCAATTTGATTGTAAATTAGTGAAATAATTCGGAGATGGAGATGCCAAGCATTGGTCTGATGGATTCTCAAATAGGCATTCAACCGCTTCGCTTTCCTTTCTATAACACATTTTAATTTTATCTTACATCTCCTTCTTCTCGTAATCTATTGCTTAGAATCATGAATCAAAATAGTAGAATAGAAGAAGGGGTAATAGAATCAGGATGAAAAACCTGCAGCAGTGAAGTCGAAAGAAGTTGAAAAACTTTAAAATTTTAAGCTAAGCAAAATAACCATTTTAGAATGTTGTGAGTACGCAGAAGATGGAATAGAATTCACGAGCTCAATCAGGAGGAGAAAGAGACAAGAATAAAAAACATATCAAAATTAAAACATATAATATGGGAAAAAGATGAAAGTGGCTAAATAACTTGCAGCTGTCACCAAAATTTAAACTGTCAAAACTGTCACTTAAACTGTCACCTGTCACCAAATCAAGTTCATTAAGCTGACATAATTAGCGAAAAATTTTTTGTATCTTAAAAGAAGAAAATCGTAAACTAAATTGTACGGCAAATTTAAATTTAAATGCAATTTGCTCAAATCCAGACCTAAATAAAAGCCCATTCTTCAACAGGGCCAATGCTTTGAGCATGCTTGAAATGAGTCTTGCTTTAGGCCCTTTAAGAGAATGATCCAGGCCGAAAAAGTGACGTCAGTAAGGACATTAGTACGGACCTTAAGCAGTGACATCATCCATCTGCCTTACTTTATGGGAAACGAAAACACAGAAATGTCCGGAATCCAATTACTTTCATTTTCTTCCCAAGCTACGCACTTAGTGCTTCACAAAAACAATTTAAGAGCAGTTTGGTGTTCGAAACAATGCATGAAATGGACAAGAAAACATACGGAATAATGGATTAATTTCTTTATGTATACTTCAATATTTATCCGGTTACCAAGAAAATTCGGCGTAGAAGAGATGAATACTGCTGGAACTTTTGCTCGGCAAATAATAATTGGTGAAGTTCTGAAAATTCCAACAAAAATAGGCGTTAGCAGCAAATAAACCTAAGAATCTACAGTAATCCAGTTTGAACGGACGAAGGGGAGCAAAGTGAAGGACAGCGGGACTGAACACATGGAAGATGCAAAAAGTGAACAGGCAGTCAAGCCAATGAGTGGACATCTGAGAGACCAGCCAGTGTTTTTACAAATTTATGGAAACACGCGAAAGTTACTGGTGCATTTACGAGAAGGAGGACTTTCAACTGAAAAAAAACCTCCGAATTTCCGGGAGTATATGGGATGTCATGAATGCGAGGATAGCTCTTCTTGTCATTTCCTTGACAGCTTTTAAGACAAGAAAAGATATTTACAGCAACCACGATCATAAAAACATGAGAAAATGTTCGAACGATTTAAACCGGAGCATGTTTCTTGGCAAGCTGCCAGTTCTCAGTCAAACCTCGCTTTATAGATGGTTTGGGTTGGTTGCAACTGCTGGTCGAGGGTTATCTTGCAGCGTGCTGGTTTGCGTGAGTAGTGATTCGGTCTGAGTTTTATTCAGTAGGCGATGATTCAACAAGAACGTAAACTACATGAACTACCTCCTTGATTAATTTACCGATACCTTGGATCCGTATCGTGAGGCCTGGATAAGTTACTTGCCGGAAATTTGGGGAAGATGTCCGGGAAAATTTAGGATTTTTTATCTGGAAGGCTAAAATTCGATTCTAGTTGGAGATTTCTCATCGGAAAGAATGCATTTAGATTAGTAACAAGATCGATCGACAGAGAATGGCAGTACTGGATGTGCTACAACTTATTCTTCACTGATTGGTGATATTTTGGAAATTGAAAAATTATTGGAGAGAATGTCGATCGATATATGATAGATTGATAGTACCACACTCCTAATTAGATAATTAGTGTCATGGATATCGCACTTCATGGAAAAAGGCACAGGTAACGTGAAACGAAGCAAAGCATCATCTTGAGCATACGTGTGTATATGGATCGAACTGAAGCATTGCGTTTACGCCTAACGGGTCTTGTACTTCTCGCATTTACCGCAATATCTCATCAGAGTTACTTCCATCTTACCCTCTTTATAATTTCACTCTGCTTGAATGCAGCATTTGCCTTTCGGCGATTGTACACACCTGCTGTAGGTGTTGTTACTTTGGCTGTAATCTGCTTGGCACTACATCTGTTCCTGCTACTTATGACACAGATTACTTACATACAAAAAAATCTTAACACCAATTTCAAAAGGTATACCCTTTCCTGCTATCTTCTCGAAAATTTTAATTCAGAAACTCAGTAAAACTTGACGGTTTCATGACTTGCAAATAACTGTGAATTTCCAAGGTTTTTATTGTAAAATTTTTATTTTATTTTTTATTGTTTTTATTGTAAAAAAAGCACAAAAGCGCAAATTTGCTCTTTCGATTGAAATTCCTTGATTAATTTTGTTTTTTCTTCTTTTTTTTAATACAATAAAATAGTTACGTGCTTCAAAATTCTGCAACTTGATTTACTGAAATATCGCTTGCAGGTTCTTAGGATTGTCCTATTTCTTATGTTCACCTGATGTTGACAGTAGGTGTGAAAAGCATTCCTGGAATGTGTATGCTGGAGTTGCCACGGAACTTTGTTTGGCAAGTGTACTGTTTTGGGCCAGAAGGTAAATGAAAACAGTTAATTTGGTTGTGATAGTGAGGTAAAATTAAAAATTTTAGCTATTATGAACTACTGTGCAGTTTGCGCAGATCAGCGAATAATCAGATTTCAGTGGAACCCAATTTTTTTGTCTTACCTTTTATGATACTTTTATGATACCTTTTATGATACAAATTACCGTACTCACCTATGATACTTAGTATAAGATGATTTTCAATGTAGCACCTTTGGAAGATCTAAAAAATGTTGCAACCTCCAGCTCCGAGAAATTAGAGTTCAGTTGACTGCAGGATACTTTGAAGCGTCTGACTTTCTACAGGGTGTCATTTTCCTCAATGGAATATACCACCGAAACACAAGCAGAATCGATTAGCCTAAAACAAGTATATCTCCTGACACCGATTTCGGTGATTTTATGGGCTCTTCTGTTTCCATCATGGCTAAATTTTCTCTGGATTCTTGCTTCATGGCTTTTATTTTCATTGGTTGGAGAAAAGCGTCATCGACTGTCAGCGGCACCCTTCATTTTAACATTTGCTTCAGTGAATTTACTTTTCAGTATTTCAATTGTTTTCTAAAATTAAGATTTTGGTAAATTTCGATCTGTACTCTGCAGGCTATTGGAATTAAGATATCACAATTGTTGTCTATGACGGCCCACAAATTGATGTAGCCTATAAATGGAAATCTATTTGATTTCTAGTGTTTCTGATTGTATTTAACCACGAGTTTTTGTCACATCAAGTTCATAATGTTAGAAATTTCAATGATCTGAAAGTTTTAGGTTTTGCTGTTATTTCAATACATTTCTGGTCTCACAAATTTCCGAGGGATTATGCTCGAAAAACTGGGGTTACATTCTGGAGTAGGGCCTGCTACTTTCTATCCTTTATTAATAAAGGTACGTTAATTACAAAGAGTGATGTCGAATGCTCGTTGATAAACAATGAGGCATAGTTCAGATTCAGCCAAGTTTCAGCTTCGCATGCATTGTGATATACATTTTAGAGCACGTATAAGTTTCTTACATACTTAAGGTGGTGGTTATGTTTGTCATGAAAAATGTATTTATAATTGATCTTACTTTTATAATATTTATAATTGATCGTACTTTTAGTCACTTTAGCGCACAGTGAGTTAAAATCATGGATGTCAGCCATCGTTATCTTCATTTTCAACACTTTTTTTTCGTAAATTTCGAAAAATTTCAGATGTCGCTTTGTATACCATTTTATATGATGCGTTATTTTGATGGAAGGCACTCAGAAGCATTTAGCACATTTGAAAATATAGAAACAACTAGGATTCCGGATGTATCTTTAACATCAATGCGACGATCGTTCATTACTGCAGCTGCTCTGGAAAGTGTTAATCGTTTGGAATGGATCGCACCCTATTTCTGCCTTTTTACATGTAAATTTTTTCCATAACTAAATAATCTTGCCTTTTTATCAAGTTGGGAATTCGCTTTTTCTTGAAGTCGCCTAAAAGATATTGTACATTTCCCAGTTTATTCTACTATTGCCCTGCACTTTTTTCTGGTGAAACGTGGATATTTCTATATCTTTTCGAAATTAGAGCCGAGATTTTTGCCGCTTTTTAAATTCAGATCATAATTGTGTTTTGCTTAATCCTTTATCTTCTCTATCTTTATTCTCATGCAAATTATAATGCTGCGAATTTTAGGTATATTATATGTTTGTTTATATTATATGTATATTCTGATACATGGTGATTGGCAAGTACTCAGTGATCATCAATGGTTATCTCCTGCAGTTCGACCTTTAGCATCTGCCTTGTGGTTACCATTCTGTTTCATATTTCTGTTGATTTTCGTGCACATAAAAAGGTCTGTACGTTTTTAAAATGTCTCAGCTTTTTTGCCTCCTTTGCTATCAAATTTTCAACTTTCGTTTTGAAAATTTATTAAAATGATAAGTTATTTAATTCTATTTATGCATAAGAAACTTTGGAACTGAAAAAGTGTGGAGAATAAAGCTATTATATCAGTTCTAGTTCCTGTTTCAGGCAAAGTAATGTGTTTCCCTCTGCATTCCACTTTGTGAATTGCAATTTTTGTTTTAAATTCAGTTTTCTAACTCTGGTATTGAAGTTTGGATTCTCACTTAAATTTCCACTTCACCTGGTTTTGAGTATAAAGATGTTTTGAGAATCGCTTTTTCTGAAAATTCCAAGTTCGAAAAAAGTATCATTCAGACTCGATATCTCAATGGATATTCTCTTGAGGCCTACATCTGTGTTTGCTCATTTATTAGCGACAAATTACGATACCTTAATAGCGGTATCGTTGTGCTGTTTTGCTAGCTACAATTTGTCAATAGTCGGCATTGTTTTGCTACTGTTATCACTGATAATCTTTATCACTACTGAGCAGAGATGTAAGAATAATTCATTTTAGTGTTAGTTTAACTTCAGTTTTGGAAGATGTACTTGTTGTGTTTTATATTTATTTTGCTAAATTGGAAGTCGAATTTCAGCTGAAGATCCAAATGTTATGTTTTAGATTCAGATGTTGTATTTTAGATTCAGTGAAGTCCCATTCTAGGTAGGTTGGCGTGTTCCGCAGTTGCGCTATTACTTTCAGTTCAGTGGCTGACGTCTTTTATTACATATTCCTTTCATTTACCCAACTATATATATTCACGAAATTGTACATCCGGTCATGGAATGATTATAGACCATGATATAGCTAAATGGTTTGGGTTCAATCTGAATCAGGTTACTATTCAGTTGTAAATATAATGAATTTTAATATTGCATTATCATCAACAGTTCCTGCTAGTGGCATTTTTAGACCTGGTCAGTCATCATACTTTTGCTAATAATATCCATGCGCAATGTATTTTCGAAGGATCGATCGAAATGGCTGATCGAAGTGCAAAGATCTGATGCTGAAGAAGTGAGCTCGGGCTTTTTCATTTAATTCTACATTTTGATAAGAAAATAAATTCTTTCAATGAGGAGATGGTCTAGATTTATTGGAAAGATGATTATAATCGAAATTCCATTGTTCTTACCTATTATCCAACTTTCTTTACGAAAAAAAACAGATTTCAGGATGCAACTTCTCTGCTGAAATTCCTTTCGAAAAACTGGATGTACAAGTTTGGTGTTGAGGTGAGTGGATGACTGGAAAGGTATTTAAATAAAATTTTTACCAATTTTGAAAGGAAGTTTCTAACTTTGGTTTTCTTTCGACCAATTATTTACTTAGTTGTACAAACTTATTTTCAACCTTAACAAAATTTTCTCCAGTGTGTTATTAAATTCAGGTGTGTTCGATCGTAGGAGTAGTATTGTCATGCTGTCACCATGATATATTTGGGCTGTATTTCTTGTTATTGATTTCATTTTTACGGATATGTAAAAGATGGCTGCAGAAATCGATCTGGTCTTCTTGTGCCATTTTGACATTGATAGTTTTGATAATGGAGTATCTATTCGCAGTTGGTTTACCTCATCAGGTTGTTGCTATCAAAATTGGTTTTATGCTGGATTGTTGCAGAAATCAATTGATTTTAAATTAGAATGTGATTTGCTATAAGATTTTACCAACTGTGAAAACAATTTGAATAAATTTTCTCTTTTCAGTTCTCTCATCGCCACAATTACTTTTGGAATGAGTGGAACACTGAAATAAAGAAATTCTTTGTCTTACCCTTTACTATGTCATCATCTCCAATATTTATCGCCGATTATATTCTTTTTCTATTAATTTTGATACAGAAAGAGGTTTTTGATAGGGAGGTTTGTATGTCACTTTCATTTTGCAGTGATAGCTGCACAGTTTTTAATTACATTTAAATGGAAATTACTTGTTGTGGGACCCAAACCATAATTTTATTTCATTGCGCTATGATATATATTTAAAAATTGGAACTGTTTAGAGTAACGAGCAAATGAACTGCACCAAAATGTAGAACTCATATAATTCGGCAAATCTTATCTTTATATCTAGAAAGGAATGTGCCAGTTCGAAATATTGCAAAATTTTTTACTTAAAGTAAAAACTAGAGACAGAAGTCATTCTGCAATTCATAAAAATGCTGAGGATCATAAATTGAATGAAATGTTACTTTCAGAAGGGACACCTTGAAGGCGATAATACGCCGTTATCAGAGGCTGATTTCAGTCAGCCAATCCCAACCTTATACAATGATTTTATATCAGAAAAAGGGTGAATATTTCATCTTGAACATAAGATTTTTGCACTTCAAAAAATTAAAGCTAGCAGTTTTTACGATTCATTTTTTCGATCTGCTAATATTAATTACTCTTTTATTCAACTTTTTCAGAAACCTTTTGGCGTACGTACATACTGCAATTTTTCTGTATTCTCATTGGGTATCGATGATAATTATCTTGATATGCAGTATTAATGATGGTACAATACTCAGTTTCGGTTACATTGTCACAGTGTTTCTATTTATGTGGAAAGGAATTTCGCTCTACGCCTGTCATTCATTCAGAAGTGTTCTTGTCTATTGGAATTGCCTCGTTTATTACAATGTTTTTCTATTAATTGTCAAGATTTTATACTTGGTGTGCACAAAAATTCCTTTTTTACTCTAGTTTTGATTTCGAAAGTTTTCAATGTTTATCACTTTCTAGTCTTTCGGTCTAACATCTGTCTTGTCGGACTGAAGTGTTGATCTTCTTTGTTTCGAAATTTTGAAATCGTTAATTCTTTTAAGGATGCGTTTTGCAAATTTGGTTTTGCTTTTCCATGCTCGCTAGAGCGAATATTTGGACTTCATTGTTTCCCTAACGAATGTCTTGGCTATTATAAAAAGACAAGTTTGGTCTACGATGTCATCTGTTTTGTTGTTCTGACATATCAAATGCGTGTATTCAATTCATGGTATTTCCAGTTCGTCATCATGGATTATAGGGCGGATAGTATTCTTGGCGCAAGGTTTGTTCAAAAATAGAACTTCGTAGAGTTTGGGTCAGTCTTCCTTTGCTTTTATATTCAGTAAGTTACTTTTTGTGTCTTTCATTTCATAATTACTTAGATATCGAGATATGGACCATTGCTTCGATGGCATATATTTCTTTACATCTTTTAGTTTTTCTGGCATTTCTTGCTTTACAGAGGAGGTGAATTGCTTCTGGAAATGAGAAGACGTGAAGCACAAATGAATCATCAACGGCTGCAGAGTAATGTCAGGTGTCTTTGGATGATGGTTGAGGAAGAGGATAAACAGGCACCGATTTCGATAAGGTCTCTACCTCAATCTCACGAAGAAATTAAGAGGTGCTGTGAGATTTGTGTTAATTCCAAAAAGATGATATTAAATTTTATATAATCGGGGATTAATAATACTAAAAAAAATTTCATTCTCTATAGGTCTGGATATTATCATCAAGTAAGTGAACGCTTCTTCCCTTTGCCACATTCCGATATTAATTTTGAACGGGAGCAAACATTTTCTTTAATTTCTCGTGAATTTGAAGAAAACATGCGTGAAAACATTGACACTGCCACCATGGTCGAGAAGACTGTCGAGGTAATGGCTTTCAAAACAATTTGAGTAAAAATAATAAGGTTTTGAAATATTAACGTAAGTTGTTAACTAATGCAACGGTAAGATACTCTAAGATCAAATATGTTGTTCAGAGCTACATACTTTTACTCAGATTTTTGCTTTATGATTACACAACCATTTGTCGATGCTGCCAAGGTTTTTCAGATGAGAATCTTATTGAAAAATGCATTTAGTTATTCATAAAATCAAAAAATTACATTTCATGAAGATCATTTGAATATTACGAGACTTATAAAGATTCACATATAAGCTGTGTTATCCCTGTGTTAGTTTCGTTCCGTAAAAAATATGCTCATTTCAGGTTCTTGATAGCGTTAGAGTAACAGCGTTGCATATCTTCCAACTCCTGAACAATCCTGAGTGGCTCTATCGAATTTCCAAAGATGACGCTTTTGTGGCGCATGTTTTGAATGAGGACAAAAGACGTATCAAAGCAATCTTGAAAGATGTAATGTTTGTTATCGGAAGTTTCTTTGAACTACTCTTGTTTGAAACTCTTGAGTTTGCTGTAATAATTTTCTTCTTTATATCCTAATAAGAGGACTTTCTTTTATCTGATCGGTAGCTTTTTTAGAATCCATCTCGGCAACAATAATTTTTTATATACTTTTGAAAAATGCAACAGAATTTTGTAGCGGTTAAGAATCGCTGATACGGAAGATAAATTGCGGGAACTACACAAGCAACTGATTCTTCAGAAACATTTCGAGTCAGTATCTTCAGAAATACTTTGGGATGAAGCATTGAATGAGTATCGTACTATACATCCTGCATTTAAATTTCTTTACTGGTTAGCTGAAAATTTTTTTTTTTTAGTTTTCCATACTTTCTACTTCATCCGCATTGAAACAAAATATAATAAAGTAATGGACATTGAATCATATTTCCATCATTTGGAATGATCAATAATGATAGGAGATGATATACTACACTCCTTTATATGTGTAGATGCTTAAATAGCGGTTCGTGATATAGTTTCGTATGGACTCGTCTTTTACGAACAGAAAACTTCCATTCTACGATCATAATACTCATACACTTATCAAGTAACATAGATAAAAAATTTGTTCACCGAATTTATCTATTCACCTGAATCTTCTTCACCTGTCTTGTTTAACTAGTGTAAATGGCTTAAATCTCTGTTTTTCAGTTTTTCGCATGCGACTGTAGCCCAGTCGGAGCTTATCTGCTTCTTATTAATGCTTATTGTACATTTATCCAAATCATCTTTAATCAGTTTTCCGCTGCCAATAATGGTTTATCTTTTTTAGAATTCTATTCCTTTTGCAAACTTTTAAATATGATATTCAAGCTTTTAAGTATGATATGTGTAGCCACTGCTTGCCACACATTCATGCAGATTTTGTTCCAGTTCAATTCTGGTCCATTGAACTTATCGATTCGATTTATTTTCTAAATATTTTTCATTTTCTGATTTAATTTCATCTAAGGTATTTTTCTGGGGAGTGCTTGCTATTCCACGTCCATCGAAATCTTTTTGGCTCATAACCGCTTCCTACATTCAATTTATCATCGCTTTCCGATTACTCTTTTGCAACGAGCTGACTTTGATCAGTGAAAGGAACATTTCAGATAATAATCCTTTCAGTATTCGAAGGTATGATATTTTTTCTTTTTTCAGTCCTTACTGGGTGATTATACTTGAAAGCGGATACAAGTATACAGCAGTATTGATTGTAGTATATTTCCCCATTGATAAAGGCATTCTTCAAAAGTTTTCCATTATGTGTGAGATGCATAAAACTTTGAAGAACTTCAAAAAATAAATAGTCTATTTTCATCACCTGACATCTTGAATAATCTCAAAAAAATTTGCTATAACCCACTGTTCATATTTCTGAACGAAACATCTTTGGCACTAGGAACTTTCTAGAACGCTTTTGAAAACACTGATTAACTGTAATTCATGGCATTTACTGAAGTGATTTTCTGGATTATTAGATTGCTAGCAATGGATCCAAGTATTAATGGACCATACTGGGATGTCGCTCTGCTTGCGATGGTCTTCTTTCATCGGTACAAGTTGCTAAGACTTGGTATGTGGGATAATGATTTTCAAGTACATGAGCAGAACTTGAATTTGAATGATGATGAAAATGCTGTGAAGGAAGAAGACAATGAAAGAATGTCAGGCAAGGTGTGGTTTTCTATGACTTTCGTCCTCTTAATTAATATTATCTATTTTCTTGAAAGATTTCTGGTATGATTTATTTTTAAGTGGGAAGTCACCAGATCTTTAGATAAAAATTTAAAAATTCTTTAGTCAGCATCATGCAAAAAGTTCTGCGAGGCGTTGCTGACAAAGAAAGCTCAGTCATCTATGGACTGGTATCCGTGGATGGTAGGATGTGATGCAATGTGTTTGATTCTTATATCCTTCTTCTATTCAATGATAGGACAAGGAGGTTCCGGAAATGTATTGTTGGACATGCAGGTGAACACATAGTAGTTGCTAACTTACGCGTAACATTATGATTAGTTTCTTTTCCTATTTCACTTCTTCAGTCTTCGTCCATGATCTGCTTTGATTTTGACGCTAATTGAGAAGTTGGAAGATTTTTCAAAGGTAAATTTCTCAGAAGCAAGTCATCGGCGATACAGTTGCTAGCTAAATATCGCCATAGCGAAATATTTGAACGGGTAAAATCCAACTGAAGCGAAATTAAGAGAAAAGAACATTATATTTGTCAGCGATAGTTGCTGCATAATTTATTTTGGTTCCTTTGAAGGTAGCACGATTACCGAGGTGGTTCGCCAGCACTTTAATTTGTGTGTTTGTAATTATGATAATTGATCGATGGCTTTACTTATCAAAGCAAACCAAATTTCGCTTTTTTTACTATGTCTCTCTCGTTGTTTTACTACATGTGGTCATATTTTTCTTCGTCCCTTCTATCACAGGTTACGTTAGGAAATTTATTCGGTTCAGAGCTTGAGCTGGGTTCGAAATGTTTGGTTTTATTCTTAGTCATTTGCAATAGTTACAAGAAACTTCTGCAAGATTCAGAAAGCATAAAATATTTTGATTTGAAGACAATATATTAGTTAATCTTTTCATTTCAGACTTCATGCGAGTTGACGTATTTTTTTTAGGACGTGTGGTAACATGGAATAGATTATCAATTGCTTTATATCTCATAAAAAGTGCATATTTACTCATGAGTGCATGGCATATGCGAAATGGTTATCCATCTGTGATAAATCGTGATATATTACTCGGTGGTTCTGGAATTTTCCGGCTAATTATATTGAAGATGTTCGATTTTACAACACTTCACGATTTAATCGGTTTCTCTCCGTAACACTTCTAATTTGCAGTTAGCGGAGTGGCTGAAAGTTCCAAAAGTAGGTGCGGAAACATGATATATTCTGTCAATTCCGCTGAATTTACATACAATATCTTTTTATTGTCAAATCCAAAGCGTAAACTAATTTAGTTACCTCAGCATACCATTTCTTTTCGAACTTCGAACAGTTATGGATTGGACATTCACATCGACAGCTCTTACAATGG
>NW_018108225.1:274534-292510 GCF_000183805.2 Loa loa | reverse complement strand
CGAGTTGTACGTATTTTTTTAGGTACGTGTGGTAACATGGAATAGATTATCAATTGCTTTATATCTCNTAAAAAGTGCATATTTACTCATGAGTGCATGGCATATGCGAAATGGTTATCCATCTGTGATAAATCGTGATATATTACTCGGTGGTTCTGGAATTTTCCGGCTAATTATATTGAAGATGTTCGATTTTACAACACTTCACGATTTAATCGGTTTCTCTCCGTAACACTTCTAATTTGCAGTTAGCGGAGTGGCTGAAAGTTCCAAAAGTAGGTGCGGAAACATGATATATTCTGTCAATTCCGCTGAATTTACATACAATATCTTTTTATTGTCAAATCCAAAGCGTAAACTAATTTAGTTACCTCAGCATACCATTTCTTTTCGAACTTCGAACAGTTATGGATTGGACATTCACATCGACAGCTCTTACAATGGCAGATTTCATTCGAATGGAAAATTACTACAACGAAGTAGAGGCACAACACTGTTGGATATTATTCGACCATTGGCTGGATAATGTAGTTTCTTCTTGCCTAAAAACTTATATTGGCTGTAGCAATAACAGTCCATGTGAAATTTGGATTGAATCCTTTGAAATAGAAACATTTTGAACCTTATATTTGTACTAGCAACCAATTCTTATAAGCCGTAACATCGAAATTTAGATTTCTATGACGCATAGCTTCATTTTTGAAACCTTATAATGGAAGCAACTTGTTTAAAGAGTTACCTTATTTCGATTCTTTCCTTGATATATTTCTTTTCATGTGTGCGTTTTGGAAGTTTTTCAGTTCACGTTTTAGTCGAGAAAGTTCAAATTTCAGTATTTCCCAACACGAAAAGGTCGGCCAACGCCAACGTCTGGGAAGTTTTTTAAGGGTGTTCTATCTGTTATTGTATTGATAACGATCATCCTAGCACCTATATTGCTTTTTGCATTTTTAAACAGTTTTGGAACAAGAGCACCACCGAGACGTCTTCATCTCATGGCATCGATAGAGGGTTACCCGGTGAGACAGATATCAATTATAAACTTTTCAGGAATAGTTTTACAGAAGTTATTTGTGTATAAAATTTCCGCAAATAGCGGAATTGGAGGGAAAGAGTTCTGTAGAATTGTATAAAAGGATTAGCTTTTTCTCTGTTAACGTGTAAAGCAGAACTCTTAGGTCATGGACAACTTCAAATCTTGAAACTAGAGTTCAAGTTTTGGGAAGCTAAATTTGCGAAATTCAGGCGCTATATTCAACCGACGCAGTATTTAACGACAAAACGATGTCGCATTTGTCTAAACACAGTATGCAAGCTTTGGTTAATAAATTGACGAATCTAGAGGAAAGTGACATGAAGCGCAGAGCGCTCTCTTTCATCTCGGATTACACCTACAAAGATATCTTCTTGGTTAATTTGACACTGGATTCGCTTCGAAATTGGGATATTTCGTTACCGGGGAAGAAACAGTTGGTAGAGGAATTACAGTCTTCAAAGGTATCATCACGGATTACAGGATTAAATACATGAGTTGATAATTCTGGTGCAATAACACTGTCTCCAGAATATGTCAGAATTCTATATTTTATTTTCAGACAACACGAATAGTTTTCGAAATGTCTCTTCTCCGACCTGTTGGCTCCAGGCAGCGGTCACATAATTTCATTCTCGCAACGGTGTTAACTTCATTGCAGTCGAAGATATTCCTGGATTTGATTAATGGCAACATAACCGCTGCTAGAATGAGTTTCCCATTCGCGCAGTATTTACTAGCTCCTCCTAATGGTCACTTGCAACCAGCTGATGCCATTAACTTGGCTTTGAAACGAATTCATTCTAACAGCACATGGCAATACCATGGCGATTATTGGAGTATTACGTAAGTTTTCTATTTCCAAACTTCTGAAATCTTCAAATTTTTGGAAAAAGGAACGAGAGATCGAAGGATGCTAGAAATACAGGGTTGATTCCGAAGCTTACGTGCATATTTTACTTCAGATGGGAACAAAAGTTCGTTGTATTTGTTGATCGAGTGGTACCATCTTGGATGAGCGTCATTGTTGGTTCAGGTGGTATGGTGGCGATGTATGTTGCTGTTATACTAGTTGTTGGTCGTTTTGTTCGCGAAATTGTACGAACGCCAATACATAATGCTATGGTGTCTTTTTGTAATTTCACCATATACATAGCTTTTTTAATCGAACAGTCTTAGATTTGTGCTTGAATTTTACTTTGACTTAGACTCGTACCAATAACTGAAGTTGATGAATCTAGGACTAGTTCCTTGTGTTACTTCGACCCTCTTAACCTATGTTACGAGCTTTCTTACAGATCGAAAATATTCCAAACTGTGAGAACCTGTTACGTCTGTTCCATGACATATATGTGGTTCGCGAAAAACATCAATTTTACTTGGAATCTCGTCTATATGGCAAGCTTGTTTTTCTGATGCGATCACCAGAAACTCTTGTACGCTGGAGTCGATATCGTGTGAAGGTTAAAAGTGAATGAAGTGAAATTATTTTACTGGGAAACCCAAAATTTCCAAGTGAATTATCAACTTTGTTTTCGTTTATCTTCCATATAATCAGCTAATATAAGGAAAACATTATTTTGTTTCTTTCGTGTTATTTGTTTGGCATTATTTCAGTGACACGTCCTTATTTAATTTAAGTCCCACTGTTAGTGACAGGTATAATTAGTATGCATTATGATATTCATGGATTTTCTAATTAAGGTAAATTAAGGTAAAATTATGGTAAAAGAAACGAGAAATGGGAAAAAGTTCGCAGTATAAAAGGTGTCGTTTTTGTTTTTTTAGCCGTCTGAAACTTCGTCAGTTGTGGTCGGGTAACGCCTACGTTGTTCTTGCATGACCATCTACTTCACTGAAGACCTAGGGCAGATTATATAAACTTCTCCTTTCAAAACGTTGTGCACTGTTGAAACAACTAAGTATTAACGCTTTCGAACATGCTCAGGAGCCTCATTATTAGAATAACTACGTAAAGTATTTGTCTCTAACAAGGAAAAAGTTGCAGAGATAAACAGATAACAAAAAGCTTGAAGATAAAGCATATGGTGCGTAAGTGGGCGCTTTAGTTGATTCCTAACCAAATCCTTACCTAGTTTGAGTTTGTTTCTAGTTCATTCCCACTGCTAATCGAACTTTATGGCATTTTTTCCCACTTATTTCCTTCCTTTTTTTCATTCTGCCGAAATTGCATACTATTTATTCTGCTGCAGAAGTGAAAGGTAATAAGATTTCCTAGAAATAACCGTAGTACAGAAAGATATAAAAATGAACGGCTTACCACCAAATATATCAGAAACAGTGCATTTAACAAGGAGCTTACAGAAAGAGAATAAAAAAGAGGAAATATTAAAAGGAAAAAAGCTGAAAACACTAAGAATAGTATAAAACCATCAATTAAAAAACCTGGTCTGAGGAAGGTGAACAATCTCAAACATTCATTATTCATCACTATAATTTTCTTTATCAGTGGTCAAATACTTTCTCTTACAAATGCAGTTGTTACCTACTCCATATTTTCCGCTCGCTCGAATTGCGCATATACTAATGTTTCAGTCTGGAATAAAAAACTATGAAAAAGGATAAAATACTAGTGGTAATGAATGATCAATGAAACATGTCTGGAGTTCAGGACTGTCCATCAATCGAACAGGAACTTGGGATACGATATGATCGAAAATAATAAAAATCAAAGTGATGTAGGAGTTTTCGCCAGATGATTACTTAAATCTTAGAAAATATGCCCTTTTGCGTCTTTTAGTCGAACTCAACATTTGCTATTTCCGCGACAAAGTAAACGAACTTATGTCTTCACAAAAGTCGTGCTGTAGTGTAACGGGAGTTAAAATTGTCCCAAATTCTTGGCCGCAATTAAACTTTAAGTCCTCCAAGTAAAAGTAAATCGTACCGGCAATTCCAGGAACTGCAAATTCGTACGATGACATCCACAAATTTTCAAATCCCACAAGTTCTTCTGCGCTTCTTTACCTTCATTTGACAGGTCGTTGGTGAAAATGGTCAATAAAAATTTATTCGGTCTGCAAAGAACTCCCTAGTAGATTGGTGAAGTCGTTAGCAATAATTCTCAAACAGGCAGTCATTTTAAAAGACGATATTTAAAACAAAAAGATTTCGTGAAATCTCGAATACTATCTTCTTAAACTTGCATTACTCCACAAATCATGTAAGTTTCACAGTATGATATTTGAACAAACACATGCCTAAAAATTTCTAGAACTTTCAGCATCTGCTCACTCAAATTCAACGTATTCTGATTTGTCTCGAAACTGACATAAGAGAAATCTGGTTCTGGTGTTACGTGAATCATGATGTAATGATCCTGAAAAGTAGTTCGTCAGGTTGAATAATCAAATAAATTCTACAAATTCGGAAAATAATTTTATAAATGTCGTCTTGACACTTACTGAGTGTGGAATCAATCCATTCAAGCTATAACCACATGGATTGAATAATTCTTCATGGACGATGATACCAGGTGGTAATATCGTATTGATGGCAGATTTCTGTAAAAAGTTCGTTTCCTGCTTTCAATAACAGAAGCAAGAGCTGACATAGTGAATTGCTATTTGGATAATGTCAGGTAGCAAATGAGTCACAAGCTTCCAAATTATCGGAAAAAAAAGACTAAATTTGATGAAGACTAGCAGTAATAATTACCATTCTACAATCTTTTCCATCCTTGCTTACGCTAGGGTTGAATACATTAAGAACATCTTCTGGTAATCCATTCATAAGTATTTCGAGTGTATGTTCCGGAAATGGGAAAGCAGCCCGTGGAGCAACCATTGTGTATAGAAACCAACAATCCTGTCTCCGTGGACCGATACAATAAGCGGAGCCACCTGAAGAAAAAATTGTCGAAATTAAAGTCTTGAAAATTAATGGCAAAGAAACATTTTCTGACTCCAAGTAACAATAACAAAACAAGGAGACCAGTTATTCACGCTGAAATTAGGATAACAAGGTGAGAAGACATGCCTGTAGAAAAAAAAAAACAAGCTATACCTGTGAAATGTTCTTCAAGATAATCAACTTCAGTTTCAAATGAAGAGTGTGGAAACGGCTGTCTTTCAGGACGTATAAAACTTTTTCTTGAGTAGAAAACACTGACAACGTTGTCCACGTTACAGTATATTTTCGCGAGATGTAAAATCCGTCTTACTGTGTGAAGTAACCGTGTTGTACCACATGTCTTCAAAATAATACGGAAATCCGAGACAAACATACTGCTTTCGCTGTAAATTTATAAATTTAGGCTTCTCCTAATAGAATACTTCTTCAGGTTTTGAAGACTTTATAAGCAATGCTGTTTGCGAAAGTTACCAACCAACAATAATGCTTGATAGGTGAAAATAAATCCTTGAATTGGTTTTTACAATTTTTGATTTTCTAAAAGCCTTATATCGGAAATGGGAAAAAGTTCTGAAATTCTGAACCATACAAACAAGTCTGTATAAAAAATTAAGCATCTTCTGTAGATTGTACTAGTCTTGCTGATATTTTACGCTAATACAGAATAGGAAATATATATTTCAAGAACTTTTTGAGTAATTTACTACCTCAAAACATAGCTATCCATGCACTCACTGCTTCTAGAGTGCAAAATATGGCAGCGCGCGATATCCAACATAGCAACCAATTCCGAATATGGTATGCTTCTCAAGGATGTGGCTCCACCCTGATTTTTATCAAACCATATTTCTAGCAACTTTTCAGCGCCTAAAATGAATGATTAAATTTCTATTATTTAGAAATTGACATGAGTGCATCAAAATTCTACGGTGAATACAGACAAGCGATTTTAGATTTCTGACGAAAAGTAGTTTTGAACTGTAACTCAGAAATTTTGAATTATGGGAGCTATAACTCGTGAATTTAGGTTTCCAGAATGGATTATCAGCCACAACAACTTCCTTAATTGTAATGATGTTTTAAGAAGAAACTACAACCTTCAAAAAAATAATCTTCAATAACACTGGGCACATCTTCTACAGAAAAAGTAATTTCATCAAGAGAACCAACAGACAGAGTGGAAGTTGACATGCTGCAACATAAACTTATTAAAATCTTTTAATTTGGTGAACATAATCAACATTTTATATTTATTTTCATTTGTAATAAATAAATATTTCCAATCAGCAATCGGACGCAATTTATTAAATGCCATTATCACATTATCAATTTTATTTAGCATGAACTCTACACTGTAATACATTTTCATCTGCAGACAATACTGAAAAATATAAATTTCGGCAAAAGTCATTGCCGAAAACTCATAAATAAGATGCTAAAAGAAGTTTGAAAAAAACAAACAAACCCTTAAAACGGCAGAATGCTTATCCAAACACAAGTGGAAGATAATGGGAACAACGGAAGTAAGAAATTGAGGCCTGCTAGGGTGGTCGGCGATGGTGACAGATAATGATGGTTTTACACTTTGGATTCATAAAACGATTCTGAAAAAAGCCAATCGAATTAAATCATTCGGAGGTAAGTAGAATAATCAAAATGATATTACAACAAAGCAATAATTTTCAATTATATTGAAAATTATATATTGAAAATATATATTTACTCAACAAACATTTATTAAGGAACGTTCGATAGACTTCATTTCGTATCAGTCATCTAATTTCCAATAAGAATGCAGTTAAGTAAGAACGCAATCCACAGCAGAACAGCAAGCCTAACACATCACCTCTCTTTCGTTAAATTTCCGAAGATGAATCGTTCTCTTGAGAGTAAGGAAATATTCAACATTGATTTGTTGAAAACTGATTCGTGATTGACTCGTGATTTTGCAAGACCAGATGAAGCGTAATTTTTGACTACAACAACGACTAAATTTGATATCGTATAAAGAACTATTTAAATCTTTTGAATAATACTTATTCGTCCATAATTCTATTACAAAACACAAAAAAATCAAAAACATTTGTCCATAGAAATCACGAATTTTAAATTCAAAACTTTATGTATAAATGTAGGTAAATTAGGAATTCAGTGTACATCCTTAGTAGTGTTCTACCTACAAGGTGCCTCCAAGAAAATTATTGCGGATTTCTCAGAAGTAGCTAACCAATGGCCGGCAGCATATTACCTTCAAATTTCGGAAACAATTCTTTCATGCTTCATTACTACTCAAAGCACTTCGCTCTTAGAGAGTAAATGTGTTGGGTTTTGCTTTTTAAAAGACAACTGCAAAATGAAATTAGGACAGATAAGTGAAATAGTTAGATTCGCGGACCCTTAACAAACCCAGATAACTTCAGAGATCCTAATAATATGGAACAACACAATATGAGATGAAGAATAAATTAATAGATTAATACGGATATACAAAATCTATGCCTGGATTTTTGCTTAGATTTTCTGCTTAGAATCTTAAATGCTTAAATCTTTTGCTTAGAATCTATGCTTAGATTTTTAGATTTTTTTCTTAAATTTTTTTTTTGTATGAGAACAAAAATGCATTTCCTTCATTATTTCTCCATAAATCTAAAGTGAAATATTCGATAATGTGAGCTCCGCATGGTTCTCTTGAATGTTCAGTAAACTAGTCAGTTTTAATGTTATCCAGCATTTTAAAATTTTGATTGGTCCAGTAGAAAGTTTTGCGTAAATTACTAGGTATCTGAGAGCAAACAAAAAGGAATCGAATTAGGACTTGACATTCCCACAGAATCTACTACCTTCGCAAAAAGCACCACTGGGTAAGTTTTCTAAAAAATTGCCTGATTACTGCACCAAACTGAATAATCATTTTCACTGCAATATAACAGAGATTTCTAAAGATCTTTAAAATGAAGCTTCGAAATTTTCTCCACCTTGTAATTATTTTTCCCAGCAAACTTGCCTCACCTCCTGTCAAACTCTACGGAAGAAAGCTGCAATCGCCCACTGATACAGTCTCGTAAATTCTCGAGCTCGAATTCTTCAATATTGCAAATTTGTTAAATTTATTCTACAAATTTTACAGTTAAAGTTAACAAATTTGATCGAAGCTTGAATTCTTAAGAATTCAGAACTAAATCCATACAAAAATCAGCTAAATCCAAACGGAGTTTTTTAGTTTTTACCTGTCAAACTCCAAGAAACTAACCAGGCGTTTGTTGTATCGTTTTCTGTGTGCCACAAGGACTGATTCGCATCGATATAAAATATCTTCAGGTCTTTTCAATGATCTGTTATTCGAAACGATGATGAAGAGATGTTAAAATATCTGAAATAAAGAATCAAATGGTCAAAATTCTTCCACAAGAAAAAAGAATTGTAACTAACTCTCGGCAAATTTGTCGCAGTTCCTGGGAAAATGGAACGTGTCGCTGTAAAAATGCTCTTCTTTGAATCTCGGAAAGACGGAATTACCACCGAAGAACCTCATACTACCATGACAATCTTTTACACTCTGTTCCCGGAAATAGAGCTGAAGACTTTGGAGGTATTCTGCGGCTAACCCCTATACGGGGCGGAAGCTGAACATGTCAGGATCTCGTGAGTGCATCAGAAAGCATGAACTTGTCAACAGGTCAGTATGTATTAATAATCACAGCACAAAAAGTATGGCTGCAGAAGCTCGAAAGGTCTTCCTTATGTTTCGCAATTTACAGATAAAAATGAAAACCTCAAAAATATTTTACGAAAATGGCCGGCATATCAATATGCTTCTATTCGGTACAATTCATTTCGGAGGAAAAGAAATTTTCAGTGCGCAAACTTTACAACAATTCTACTAAAAATGCAAGAGGAAAAGGAAGAGAAAACAGTCAACACTGTCACACCTACTTTTATCATTTTTTTTCTTCACAACTTACCTTTCCTTAGCAATAATGGAAGATATGAAACAAAAGAAATGTGAAATGTAGTAGAATTTGCTAATGAACTGAAAAAATATTATCGCATAATGAAATAAATATGATAACAAACAGTGACATACAGTCACATGATAAAGCGGGAATACGAACATAAGTAAACTGAAAAAACTCCATATGGCAAACCGTACTCTCAAAACAGAATTTGACCAAAAGTGCGAGTGTAGCGAACTGTTCGGTTAATGGGGGTATGGCATCATATTGATGCGACAATACTTTTTTTTTAATCTGAAATCCGAACTTCGAATTCTTTGTTCATAGGGTATGCGTGCACTTGAGGCTTACACTTTTCTGACCTGCCTTGCGAATGAACTTCTCTTCAAAACTCTTTCTTTCGCAGTTCTCTTTTTCACACTGATAAAATGACATGTTGGAAGGCGAATTCGAAGAAAATAATGACTGACAATGAAATGATTGAAATGGAAAGGAAATGTTTTATAAAGTCCTCACTTTACTTCTAGTATTTTAGGTTTGATTCTTTTCCGAAAAAGATTCGCTAAGCGTAATGAATAGCCTAGCTTTAGATGAATTCTTTGGACGTTATTAATACTTCGGTTATAAAAGTTGCTGCGCTCATATTTTTGATAGCAGGATAACTCTAAAGTAATAACCTCATATTTACTCCGCCCTAGAACACTCGAAGTCTTGATTACTTGTCAGCTCAGCACTCCAACAGCTATAATGCTTTACTGACAACCCCCTCAAATGTGTATAGGGAAAAGCGCACCCAAATATTGACATGAAGAAACCGGTAAAAGTATTAAAGTTTTTATTACCAACAGATCACACATCAAAATTAACAAAGGAATGAATGTTCTATTTATATACATGTCGAAGGACAAGACATCATAGATATGACGCAAAGATGTGAAAGCACATCACAATGTAAATTTTATAGTAACAAATAGAGAATGGCGATCATGTTAAAGGATGAGAAGCGCATATATCGATCTTCACTTCTTCGCTCACTTCTCCAACTTCAACGTATTTGATAAATGCCGACCGACTGGAATGCATGTTCTTTGCGTTGTCGAAATGATGATGATAGGAGTTGAAGATAGTAATCAACGGTATATAGTTATACAACGAAATCTTTTTATTCCTTCCTTTATTCTTGCATATAACTTGTTACAAACTTGCAAACTACCAATAAAAGCAGAAACTTTCATCGATAGAAGTGGAACAACGAATTGAGAAAAACGAGTATTTTTCAAGGACATCCATCTAATTCGGCAGTACTCTCTGTACAGTGACCTTGACCGTTATCAACATGATTGTGTGAATTAAAATTGAACTCAGAAACCGTCATTTACTAGCATCATCACCTTTGAAGATAAAACGATTGCCGACTGATTTTCAAACTTCCAAATTATCAGTTTTTCTCAAGTCCTACCAATTATTCCATCCTCTTGAAAACAATACTATAAACCAGTCGATAATTTCTTTTTATGTGTCTTGTACCCATTTCGTTTGTTGAGAGTGCTTGAATCAGTTTTTTTTCTTTTTGTATACACTTGCTTTGCTGTACCATTTCACAAATTTATGAACTTTTTAGTACACACACTCTCTTCGATTTCACATGATCTGGCACTTTAATTACTTTCATGTTTTACAGGAATGTAGGGATGTGCAGTTTCAATAGCAATACCGACCCAAAATAATATAATCACGATTGTCATATCAGTGAAAGGTTTTCCATAACATACAGGCCTGAAACAAGTCATTTTCAAGGAATATGCTGTCCTGAAGATTTGAAATTGCATAATTAAAAAACAGATGCTTGACAAACCTAAAACCATCGTTATAAATTATCCAGGCTATGGATCGAATCGTTTTGGCGTAATTATGCATAACTACAAAACATAGAGATAGAGAAATTTCAAACTTTTCAAAAATCCCGAGGAAATGATTTTTAACGTTGTAATAAGCATCTTTATTTAAGAGTCAACATTATTTGAGAGTCCTTAGACAGATAATACTTTCAGATGGATAATGCTTTCACTTATAACAGGTAAGAATTTCCTAATCGTTCTGTATTTCAATTGATTAATTTCCCACCAGGTTGTGACCTAAATTGGTGAAACTATTCGGCCTAGTTGGCTGTCCCGTCCCGCCAACTTCATCAACTACTGATGAACGTGTTCTCGATCGTCGTTCACTTTTGCAACGCTTCCTAAACTTTATTAAAACTTATGATATTATCTCAATTTAGGAGTAATATAAGGAAATCAGAGCCAAATTCCAGCAGGTAAAAAAAATATTTGGAATCAGTACCGGCCCAAAGGTAGCAAGGGCTTCAGTGATCCAATCAATAAAACTATGTTCCCACAAAGAGCTTCTACACATAATGCCTCGATGAACCACTTTTTTTTTGGATATAAAGAAATAAACCGCTGCTGATTTGCTTTCTCGGTGATGGGTTGGTCGAGAAGATGTCCGATATCAGCATCCAACCACGACTTTCGCCTAGTTTCGAAAGATGATGACGGTTGCTGTTCATCGGATACATCACTGGCATTGCCTTAAAAGAAATGTTTTAAAGTAAACTGAAATTCTATGGAAAATAAGAAATGGCATTCAGATAACTAACACATGTACTGATGGATCATTACACCGTCATATCCAAATAGACGCATGTTATTCTTGCTAGTACTTAAACACAGATTTATTGACTATTCTGTTTCTTCACTCCACATTCCTCACATCATAATAATATATCAAGACATGAAAGCCTTTATAGTTTTATTTGAAGGAATTTGAAATAACAGTGTTGGATAGAAATTTAGAAACTTCTGAGTTACCTAACTTCAGTGACAAGTTCGACTCCAAGGAACTTTTGCTGCTCATTTTAGAACTGGCACGACTCCGATTTTCCAAACGTCCATCTGCAGACAGGAACGATATCTTTCTCAGACTGTAAGTTTATAGAAGTATTTGAATTTCTTTTTTTTAATTTAGAAAGTTTTTAGCTCCGTTCGTATATTGTGTTGAGTTTGCGCTTGTCATTAAGTTGTACAGCTTTCACATAAAACTAATTGAAAGTCAGAAAAAGATAATTAGTCAGTAGCATGGGAAGAAATGTGTTTTCGGACATTTGGAGAACATTAAGCCACTCTCTAACATTAGTGCCCACTGTTATAACTGATTGATTAAACTGAGTGATATAACATTACAGACCTCCCTCGAAAAGGACTTTAACAAATTATTTCCCATTGATTTTTATTATTTTTTTTCAAATGATAAGCACTCTATGATTAGACGATGATGATATACGTGAAAAAGTAAGTCACCTTGAATCATATCCGCAACCAGAACATGTAGGTCTCGCAGCAGTGATCATAACAAGCGGTAAATGATTGCTACTCATACTCACACGTCGACTGCTCATTCGTCTATAAAGAAATTAATTACATACCAAGATTAACAATTAAGTCCAAACTGTTAGTTAGAATGGAAAGTAGGAATAAAAGCCAGATTTGATGCATATGAAGCATGAAGGGTAAAGCAACTTTCCTAATTGTACTACCTGCCTATTGGGTCAGGGGGTCAGTGTATTAGATCAGTAAATTGAATTACTTTTGAAAACGAAGGACAAGGGAAAAACTGCATAAGGAAAAAAACTAAGTTAAATAAAGTGACAGTGCATTTCAAACCAATTAAAATGTCAACAAAGCTCACCCAAACGACGAAAGAGAATTTTTGTGGGACAAATCTTTATCCGATCCTATATTTCTCAAGTGTTCGATTATGTCAATTAAGATTCGCACTGTACTGATCAAATCCTCAAACTGTGCCTTTCTGAGATCATTGGAGGCTAATCCAAGTATTAGTGGGCTTAAAAGATAAGTACAAATCGCAGCACGATCACGCAGTCGTGTAGGATCGCACATCAATATCCGTTGTACCAAACCTCAAAAGTGATAAATACTTATGGATTCCGCATATCGATTTCCTTTTTGATTAATCAGAATTTTAATGAAAAATCAGGTAATTAATTTCAAAATCCTTCATGTCCAGGAATTTTTAAACATCGTCTTTCTCTAAAACCAGTGATACGAGGCCACGATGAATATAAATTTTGTTGTATATGCGAGGTGCGCCTCACTTGACAAGGGACACTCCAATTTGTGAACTTTTCCATGATTCCATGATTTAATTTTTCGACTCACGAAATGACTAATATTGTAATGACGCGACTTATTCAAAGTAATATTAGCACACGTGATACTGTATGTATGACAGCGTTGTGTTTCATATTGCACATTGGTATTGCCGCAATTAACATATTTAGTACGTTCGAATCGCAACGATCTGACAGCGCTCCAATGAAAGCCAAGAAATCTAATTGCCTCTGAAAAACCATCCATCTACAGATCTGAAACCAAAAAGTCAAAAGTTCTGCAAAGTTTCTTGCATGCAGAGCTACAAAAGGCTTAAGGCAGTAAAATATCTGGAGTAAACAGCAGGAGCATCAGTTGAAATGAAATAGTTGATGTGATACTCAAAAATTGAAATCAATTAATGAATTAATTTGCATATTTCTTAGGAAAAAATTACCGAAATATTGCCATTAAGATACGATGAAAAATAATTAAACGAAGGAATAAGTCGATTTGAAAGGAACCAACTGGAAAGAAATTCTGCTGTCGATGGAATGCTACGGATTACTTTATCCTATAAAAGTGCGTGACGATTAATGGACATCTTTACAGAAGTATTGTGCAGTGCAATGAACATCAATACACAAATGTAAGATTGAAAATGACTGAAACTTTGAAATCCTTATAAACTGATGGCAGTTAACAAATTCCAAACAATATTCACCTGAATATGAACATCCTGCGACTTAACACACATAACAATCAAATCCTGTATTTGATCCTCCACTTCTTTATCATCTGACAAACGTCGAAACAATACATCCATGTTTTCCAGAATTAAAGGAGTTAGCTGAAAATTTACTTTTACTTATATACTCTGATTTCTGACTTTCTAAGTTTTGAGCTATAGATAACTCAGCAGTTCCTTATCACGTTTTTGGTCACCGAATGATTATAGAGCAGGATAAGAATCTGGGAAAACTACGGTAATACTAAACTGTCCGTGACAAGAATACGGTAGCAAAATTTAAAGACGGCAAATACAGTAATAAGCAGGCGAACCGTGCGTTGGACAGCATGATGTACGATCCTGTGTATCCATGGCTTCAATCTAATTATATTATGGCTTTCACAATGATTTAACATATAGAATAATGGACGAGATAAGGCAACGTATAAATCATAGCAATCGATAAAGAATTCATCAAAACGTGGTAATATCCTTACGAACCACAAATTCTGCAATGCAACATTTTTCTTTTTTTCAAAACTGTGCATACATACTGGGAAGAACATTCAAATCAGTCTGAGAAGTATTTATTTCCCAATGATGTTTTCCAATTTCCAAAAAAATACATCATTCCTTACTTCCGGAATAATCGGTAGACTATCGTAAAGAGTTTGCGACAAAAACACATTCTTTTGTCCCGGATCAAAAACTTGCATGATGTCATCAAGCTGACGGAGTGCAGAAAGTGCTGGATCATCGAAATATTTTATCTGCAAATGCACAAGAAAACATGAAACATTAAGTGTGCGCAGATGATAAGGTTAGTATAAACTTCATGGCGAAATCTGGTGAAGTACAATGCCTCGAATATTAGGTTAACAAATCCGTTCCCACCAATGTAATGAGTTCGAGACACTGAAAAATTGTTGCCAACCAAGGCAAGAAATTGGACGGTAGGACGTTTGTCGACATCCAAACTGAGTACTTTCTCCATGGCATCCAGTAAATTTGGTCCAAGTTCTTCGGCAATACATTTCAGTGCTGTATCAAGCTGCAATGAAAAACAGTCACCCTGAGAAAGCCCAAGTGGAGAAAAAGGGTAACAAAAAATAATATCCTAACGCAAAATAGTTGTAAAAAAACTTTGCACACCGATAGAGATAGCTATGATTTAAAGATGTTTTCTTTTCCTTTGAAACTGGTCCCGAAATCTGCCGAGCATGAGGAATAGCACTACACCACAGGAATATTTCAATTAGCCAAAATATAAGTTCTGACAATTTTAAGACAAAATTCCGTTACAAAAGAAGCAATAAATCCTATTAATTGCTTATATTCCCATTTCTTAATCGATTCAATTCTCAGTTCCGTGCAAAATCAAATGTTTGCTTTTTCGCTTCTGCCTATTACTTTTATGGTAAAACCACCAATTTTTTTTAGCTGCAAATTATCAGCTCAAAAAGTGGGAGAATTTCGAAATTTCAATGACTGATAACATAGTATAAAAGTAATAAATAATGAAGAAAAAAATATTCGCATCACAGTTTGGGTGGTTGCCTATAAGCGTAATCAAATGGAATGTCATACAAAAAGAGATTTATTCTTACTAGCCATATGTTGAAAAAGATAAGAAATAGTCAATAGATAGGTCATTCATCAATGACTGGTCAATCTATTGCTGCTAAAACATTCCATATGATGAGTTTGTCACGCTCTAATTTTGCCATTGAGCCGATCGGTCGGTCGGCTAGAATTTTTTTTTGGAGCTACGCTCGGATATTTATGGTTACTAAATACAAAGATTTTCTCTGTCAAACAAGAACTATTAGATCATACTAGTTTTTAGCCTAACTACCAAAAAATTCCTAAACCTCCCAAAAAAAAAATTAACGAAATTATTGGAAATATAACTCTAATTTTCGGAAAAATAAAAATTATTACTTGTCCACAAATTACGCGATATGTATCGATATTATTTCTAGCATCAATTAACCGTTTTCCTCCTAAATAAGTAATATGGACAATCATCCATTAACTAACGAAACAATTTGTTTTTTTTACTTCTCAAATTTTGTACATAATCATTTGGAATTCGAAATTTATTTGGGGAGAGGGAGCTGGTAACTCAAAAAACATTCAGTCTAGCATAAATTCCTTTAACGTTAATTTTATGATGTTAATTTTATAGTTCAATTCATGTTCTGAATTTGAATTGCGATAAATTTATCTGATACTGCAACCATATTTTGGCAGTAGTTTCCGTAAATATTTTTGCTTCCCATTATTTCGAGATATGAATTTCAAAAGTAATTACCAGAAACAGATTTAATTAAAGTAGCCTTGCGTATCAGTCTCTCAAAGAAAGCAATCAATCTTGCCTATATCAACTATAATTATAGCTAGCACTTTATACCTATTGCCTACTAAGTATGATAAATCGAATTGAAAAAAAATTGAATTTAAGAAAACATACCAGCACACATCCAGCAAATGAGCAAACCTAATGAAAAAACATCTGCCGCTGAAGTGACCGAATCCGTATTTGATAGCAAGTATTCTGGTGCTAGGAAATCGAGATCCGGTTGCAAATGAACTGGTAACTTTTTGATCCAAGGGAAACATGGAAACACATTCTGGAAAAGGCTTCTTTAGCAAGATATTGTTTTGTCCAGTGCTTCATTGTTCGTTAGCTAATTAGAAGACAAATAGGAAAATATTAGAAAAATTTTGATTTATTCGTTTCTTTATGGAAAATAAAACATATTAACCATACATATTTTTTATCAGTAAAATATCTGAGGAATATGCTTATGCATATAAATTATGCGAAGATACTGGCAAAGCCAACATATAGATTTCATCCTTTATCCTTCACAGATTGTTTAACAAATTGGTGTTAGTTAAAGAAATCCAAAAATAATTTCGGCTAAACTAATGAGCTAATCATTTTTTAAAAAATTTCTGTTTCTAAAAAACTAAAATCGATTTAGACTAGCTTACCGATTCACGTGCAGCTACCGAAAATGCAAATCCGGCAATTTTCCAATGTCTCGATAGTGTTATGTAAATAACACTGGGAGTCAAATTGCCATGAAGTATTCTTGCGTTATTGTGCAAATACGAGAGACCATCAATTAGCTAAAAATTTAAATCAATTTTTTTCCTTCTTTCAGGGATTCTTATATTTTCACATTTAAAAATTACTATTGAAGATTAAAAATAATAATTGTAATGTGGTGTAACAATGATAATCTAAAGATAGTATGACATCATTAATATTGCTGATGACAATGACTACGTTATTACTCTCATTTTTCTTGATTTCGTTTCTTAAATTAATTCCGGTTGATGTGCTATTTTCTAACAGGTAAAAGTTTATGCAACCTGAAGCACTGATCCGACGTATATGTTTTGCTTTTTCGACTTTTCAAACTCAAAATTATATGAGCCAGCAATGACGCAACACTTATTCATCTTGAGTAAGCTAACGCATGATATTAACTGTTCCTTGTTTGCAATTTTCAAAACCATATTTTCTTCTTATTTTCCTACTAATAAATACCGTCGCGAAAACGAAATTGCTAATGTCGAAAATCGAAGAAATTTGTAACATATTAAAATATAAGATAAATATCTTTTTTCTAGATAAATGCATCACATTACACACCATATAAAATGTCTTCCCATAATTAAAGTAATAAATCAGTTATCCAATTTTAAAATCGTCTAAAAATGTTTCTCTCATCTGAGCATATATCCGATAACTAGTTTGTAAAGGTTTTATCCTATATACAAATCTTAGATACAGCTGTGAGAATGCTGTACAACAATTGGTAAAACAATTTCTATGCAATTTCCTTTTTACATATATTGAAAACGAACTAATATGCAAATTTCTCTTGCATCTATGAAATTACTGTCAGCTTTGTAAAAACCTTATAGGGAGCTATTCTCATATTGTAATCCACACTCATTTGTTTTCAATATAAAAGGATTCATTGTTGACTCACTAAAAAAGAGATACGCATCCATCTCTGCAAGGGAATTTTAAATCACCGATCCAATTTGTTATTCTGCTCCGTTATTGTTTTACTCCCTCAAAAATTCATTTCAATCTATTCCTCGGGATTAAAGTAACGACTACCTGTATTCCTGATATTCTGCTACATCAAAAGGATCAACAGATCCTCACCCATCCACTGATAATTCAATCTCAACAAA
>NW_018108225.1:272931-274150 GCF_000183805.2 Loa loa | reverse complement strand
ATTTCTCTTGCATCTATGAAATTACTGTCAGACTTTGTAAAACCTTATAGGAGCTATCTCATATTGTAATCCACACTCATTTGTTTTCAATATAAAAGGATTCATTGTTGACTCACTAAAAAAGAGATACGCATCCATCTCTGCAAGGGAATTTTAAATCACCGATCCAATTTGTTATTCTGCTCCGTTATTGTTTTACTCCCTCAAAATTCATTTCAATCTATTCCTCGGGATTAAAGTAACGACTACCTGTATTCCTGATATTCTGCTACATCAAAAGGATCAACAGATCCTCACCCATCCACTGATAATTCAATCTCAACAAAACAGTTTCTTTTAACTAAATGTGAGGAACTAGCTTCCTTTTAATAAAGGAAGCAAAAAAGTCGAGTTTATATTTGTTACGAAAGAAAAAACCAAATTTTTCGCAACAAATACCTCTCCAGTTCGGTAAACAATTTGATACTACCATAGGGTTTTCAGATCATTTTTTATGAGAGAAGAGAACAAAAAAAGCGGAAATTAAGGAATCGGTAGATAAAAAAGAAAGTGATTATAAGGAATTAACATCTAATTGAAATCAGCAGCAGATACATGGAAAAAGTGGTTCTTTGAACTTTCAACATGACTACAGAAATATTAATCGAAGAAATATCCCTTAAGGGTCTTAGTTATTAGTTAGCACAGTCCTTGCCACTTATAATTTCCTATACGTCAATATTTCTAATAATTTCTTATTTCCTATCGTATATTAACTAATTTTTGTGATTTCAACTGAAAAATTCAAATGCACCTCCCTTAATTTTTCCTACAGCAATAATAGGCATTTGTCAGCCATTAAAACTTAGCATCTATGTTCAGATCCAATATTACAGTTGAAGAAATGAGACCTGGCCGGACGTTTTGAAAATAAAGAAGGATTTATGAGAAAAAGAACTAATTTAAACTCAGAAAGATCAATTCAGATGAATAATGTGATAAAAAACAAACCTGCAAGATACCAAGTTTCATCTCCAGTTTGCCAAGTCCATCCTCAACCACGATTACTTCCAGACTTGCTTGAATATTTTCCGAGGCGAAAGTTATCATCTCTCTGGTAAACAATTCACAAATTATAATTTAGGATGAACTTTTCATCTTATTTCTCATCAATTAATCTAAGCTGAGATCACAGATCAATAATAAGACTAAAAATCACAGATCAATAATAAGACTAAAA
>NW_018108225.1:251662-272793 GCF_000183805.2 Loa loa | reverse complement strand
ATCCAATATTACAGTTGAAGAAATGAGACCTGGCCGGACGTTTTGAAAATAAAGAAGGATTTATGAGAAAAAGAACTAATTTAAACTCAGAAAGATCAATTCAGATGAATAATGTGATAAAAAACAAACCTGCAAGATACCAAGTTTCATCTCCAGTTTGCCAAGTCCATCCTCAACCACGATTACTTCCAGACTTGCTTGAATATTTTCCGAGGCGAAAGTTATCATCTCTCTGGTAAACAATTCACAAATTATAATTTAGGATGAACTTTTCATCTTATTTCTCATCAATTAATCTAAGCTGAGATCACAGATCAACAATAAGACTAAAACCAAACAACCTGAGATACCGTTTACGCAAATATTTACCTGCAGGTGAAGTATCAAAAATATCTCCAAAAATATCCCATAGTTTCTTTAAAGAGATATTTTATTTCTGATCAAAATCAAAAAAAATTTAAAGAAACCTCGGGAAACTACCAATTATTTTCCTGAAGGTTTTGAGAAGACTTAGCAATTACTGTTTTCTCACTTGTTCTCTTCAACGTCGTGAAGAACTTGTAAAATTCGTGGATGTGCAAGTGAAGAAAGCTGTGAAACATCATATCGAATAAGATCAATTAAAGTCAGACGGTTACCACGTCCTAATCTCAGCGGTGCTTTGACATTGTCTTTGCGATTAAAAACAAATATCGTCGCATCCTAAAAGGAAATCCAAAAATCTTCGTTTATTTTGAGCCAGTATCTATCTAGAAGCTTTCTCTTGAAATTTGAAAAATCAATCAGTAATGCTACCATACTATACCAAAACTACATTAGCTATGTTATCTATGTTCTAAACGAGAACCTTGTCTCCAGTGATACTTTTCGCTGAATATAACTTCCAATAAGCAGCAACAGATTGTAGATTCAACTGATGATAGCAGTTATCAAGAGGTGTTGAAAATGCTGTAACCATACTCGTGATCGTAGGACTGGACTCAGTCGATGAGATTGTCGGAAATCGCTTCAATGTGTTAATGCTATGACGTAATTTCAAAATTTTTTTATCTGAATGATTTGCTTAATTTAGAACCACAATTCGATTCCAGCTCTGAACATCATTTTATGATTTAAATCCAAGTATTGAAAGTTCCGAAAAATGTCATGGAAAACAAAGAGCACTTTTTTTATCTCACTTATAATTAGACAGTAAAAAATAATAAATAATAAAAAAATTCAATCTTGCTAATCGGTCGAGGTTTTATGCGAAGAGTAAAAAGAAATGAAATTTTAAGAATCGAAAAGAAAAAATTAGATTCATTTTTGGAATGGAAAACAAAATGGAGAAATTATTCGACAGCTTGCCAACATGAAATAAAATCATCCCGAACTGATAGTGCCAAAATTTTCTTAAATATCCAAAATATTTGTCATAAAATGTTTAACTAGAAAATATAAAGCTATAAATCTAATCTAGAAGATATAAGGCGATATCATGAAGGCTTTTAATCCATACCAAACTTATGTTTAGCGTATATCCGACATTGTATGCCTTTATATGAAGCAGGACGATCAAATCTGCTAATATAAGAGACATTTCTTCCCATATTACACATAATAAGGCTGTATCTTACTGCATCGATTGTAAACATTGAATTCCTACTCGAATCACTCGATCAAAAATGACTATCGTGAGAAGAATGAATGAAAATTACCGAATTCAAAGTTATGCTCAAATAAAATTTCTATAATATCTGCTAAACAGGATGAAATCCTGGTAGTAAATTAAGGCAATGAAGGGGGTATAAGAAGTAGTGGAAATATCACAAAGACATTTCAGTACCTATCCGTGACTACACAATGAACCATGCGAGAAGCAGTCATACTTCCATGATAACCCTAGTAAAGCATACAAAAACTCCTCCACTGGTATATATATGTGGAAAAAAATCCTACACAATCATTTTTACAGTCAAGCAGATCACAACGTCATTTTCATATATTCGTCGTCATTGGACAACAGGCTATAATATTCCTTGCTTTCGATTGCGGTATACCCCAACTCGAGGAAGGACAAAATAATATCTCAACCATTACACAACCTGCTAACAAAACAACAAGGAATTTGTTAGTTGATCATATTGCTTGCTTTTGTATAACTCATTTATCACTGCTTATCAATTTACTGTACACTGTATATTTTTTTTGTTGTTGTTAACTAGTAATACTGTGAAAGAACAATATTACTTCCTGAATAAATCTATGTCGCTGATAACGAAATCAACAAATTAGCTTCTCCGACAAAATGAATCTCTGCAAGATACTACAATTATTCGTATTTTTCTGTTGTAAGAATGGAAAGAAGCCATACATTTTCCATGCAGAAAAATTCTTTTCCAATATCGACGGAAGTTTTATTATGAAAAAACAATGAATGAATGACTGTTTGAATTGGAGTGAAAAATTTGATGAATATATGAGATGCAAGAGTATTCCGAAGAAGGAAATTATTATTAATTGGTTGGACATAGAATTATTGATCGTTTTTCTTTCATCTGCCAGACGTCTTTGAAAGGAACCTCAATATAGAAAAACTAATGCTCTGTATTTACAGATGAGTTATGAGAGTTCTAATTTATTTTCTGAAAAACTCTTTCGATGTTTTCATCATCGGGATGAATTCAAATAAGCGATTAAATTGAAAATTCACACTATGTATGATTACATATTTGACTCCATCAAATATATAGTGCATATAAATAAAACATAAACCCAAATGAAAATCCCGACAGTACTGGGTAACTAATTGGTGTTGACAAAAGGATAAAACATCATTTATTTATCCAAAATGAAGAAAACCATTTAGATACCAAGTTGAAATTAATGAAATAGTGGAAGGCACTTTTTTTGTTTATAAAAAAGTGAAGTTCACTGGAAGAATTCCCATACTTTTTAAGATTTTAGAACCGAGTCATTAAATAACATCAAAGTTAGGCAACAACCTGAACATTCGGTGAGTACCTTTTTCGTTAATGGGCGCTTGCATAATGCACCGGGATGTTGTTGATGATGATGATAATGATGAAAATGGTATTTCTATGGGCAAGACTCAAAAGACGATAATAGCCGTATTACCGTTGATAATAAACCTAGAGGGAAGAAAAAAGATCTAAAATTACCATAAGATCTCGAAAATATTGAATTGAAAATTAGGGGAAGGGTAAATTCACTAGGCTATATTTGGACGTAAAAACTATGTGATTCTTTGGGAAAGGGGTCGAAGTGTCGAGAAAGAAACTGACTGATTTTCATTGACATGAGGGAATGTTATTGGAAGCAGAAATGAGTCGGTAATTGAATGCTTTAGCGAAATGATAGGTAACAGACATCCATCATAACATTTATTAGCTAATCTGAGACTTTCATAACATCGTCAGTTTTAGAAACTGAAATTAATATATCAGGAAAGTTTTGAATTCGTTCAGAACATACCCAAATATTGCAATTCGTTGATATCAAATAGAATAGCATGAGAGAGGAATAGGGCGAGGAGGAAAAGCAAAGAATCTCGGCGCTGTTGGTACAAATGAACGAAGCGCTATTGGTTATCATAAACAATAAAAATGAGATGAGTGGAATAATTTCAGAATAATGCAAACTTTTCGAAAGAAAAATCGAAAAAATAAAAGAAACCTGCATGAGTGGACGTTATCGTATGAAGAAGGTGGAAGTTGTCGATAGCGTTTCTCATTTACAACATATTCAATATATATGCATGGGAATAGTTTTGGAACGCAAATATTTAATTGACATGAGGGAATGTTAGTGGAAGCAGAAATGAGTCGGTAATTGAATACTTTAGCGAAATGATAGGTAACAGACATCCATCATAACATTTATTAGCTAATCTGAGACTTTCATAACATCGTTTCCACTAGTTCTTTAGCCGTCACTTTTACTGCTAACTTTCATTTTATCAGTGCTCTAACAGTAATCTGAAAAGAAATTTACTTGTTAGACAACAGTAAATTAAAAAAAAATCAAACGATTTACACAATTCAAAAATGCGATTTCACTGTATCATCGTAATTACTCCGACAGCCTAATTTCTGACAGTATTCAAAATCATATAAGCAATTATCACTAAGTTGATAATTGTGATTTCTTAAAGATGATACTTGTCTGTTTGGTTAATTTCATTCTCTTATTTGTTCTCTCCTATAACTGTATCTATTCCAATTCATTAATTTAATTTCTTCCTGTTTTTCCGCCAGCTATTTTTTCTTCGTATTAGATATTCTTTCACCGTTGTATATTGAACTCCCCTTATTTTTTTGTTTATTCCAAAAAGACTTCTTTTATTCCCTTTCCTTATTTATTCTGAAAATCAAGCAGCGATTTCTTCAAGGTGTATCATTCTGGAATGGAAACGCAATAAGTCTTTTTTTTTGAGCGCTGCTCTTCCCTCTACAAAAATTCCCAATACCATCATTCTGGCTCCATATTCTGATCATCAGCATTACCCAGAACGATTATTCTATTTTCACTGTTAACGAAATTACCCCCAACTTGTCGCCGAAATTCCGTAATGCTACCATCACATGGAACTCATGTTAATCCTGATGGAAATTGTGCCTCTTACATATCGTTCGATAAGTCTTGCCAAAATGTAAATTTCAATCAAGCTAAGCCAAATTGTTCCCGAGAAATATGACGTCAACCTGCCACAACCTAAGATCTATAAATTTCACAACTTTTCAAAATTCCCGCAACCTGATTGATAGCAAGGAGCATAAATGTTACACGAAGCAGGATGAAGGAAGAGAATGATAATGAGAAGAGAATCTAAATTTTTTCTTCTTTTTTTCGTTTTCTTGATCTTGAACATGACCTGAAATGCTCTACTCCAAATATCTTCCCATGCAATCAATTACAATGCAAGAAAAATGTTTTCTTTGAAAACTTTCTCTTCTAAGCACTTTAAAATAGTGCCAACATATCTCGTTGCTATCCCCTTCCCTCAGCACTTCCTAACAAAAATCATTAATCCATGTCATAGATCACTAACAAATCGTAACAGCTCAATCTTTACTAAATTAGACTAATGTCCAAATCATATATTAATTAGGGGATTTCATTCATAAATTTACTTCATAGTAACGTCCAAACAAAGATTTGAAAATAATAATTCATGAAAGAGAAATCAAACTGTTGTTCATTCTGCTAGAAATAAAACTATGACGATGAAACGGCTACAGAAAGATCGGTGTTAATAAATTTCGACATTTCTAGCTGTATACTGATCTAAAATTTATTCTTAACTTGTTTCAATATGTGAAAATATTCAACAAAACAACGAAAATGATAGTAAGAAAGAAACTGCTCCCACTAGACATCCTAAATATCTCAAAAAGTCTCAAAAAAAAATCCCACGTGTCTCAAGGAGTCTGATTAGACCATCCCATGTGTCCCAAGAAGCCTGATTAGGCCCATTCTACATGGCACAAAAATTAAATTCCAGCAGCTTTATTTTATCCTAACAAAATTCAATCACAACTGAAACTTCCGTTTCCCAAATGAATGCGACGAGTTAATTATGCAGCAGTAGATCCTATGATCCATTTTTGTCCAATGCAGATGACCTGTTGTCTTGCTATTAGCCACAAGTTTCAAAAAAATCAACGTTATTACGAATACGAACCTGAAATAACGTGCAGCTTGAGGTTTTCAGTTTGTAGTATGTATTATTGGCTGAGCGTGCCAACTTTTTAATGTTACTTATGCAAACAGTTTTTGCAGGAATGCACTTTTACTTCACAATTTTTACATAAATTCGATTGTAGTTATAAATTTTTCTGTTTAAACCTTTTCATAGTTCAATGGATTTGTGAAAACCTGTTTTTTGAATTAATAAAATGAATTACATGTCTTCTATGCTGCTCTTGAACATTTGCGGTTATGTGATACAAATTGAAACATCGAAAAATTGGCTTGCAAATGAAAAAGAATGTAAAATTAAAAAATTAGTGGTGTAATCAGACCAGTAATCCATTAATGCTGTCTAAAAATTCAACATCTTGTGGAACTTGAAGTTTTGAAGAAAAATATTTATCGAAAAATATTTATCTTTAAAAGCCTTTTTAGCCCTTTTTTTCTAAATGTATCAACACTAGAAAGATATGTCTTTTAGGCATTATTGTGTAGGCTAATTAAATATAACCTAATTGACGGATAAAAATAAAAGCCGTTCTCGTAAGAGAGCTCATAAAGCCAACAAGCTTCCATATGACTGAAACAGTATGTGGCGGCTTTGGTCTATTGATTAACTCGTTTCTTGACAAAGCCTATATCAATATAATGCTTCCCACTAATCTCGTTATTACCTCATTTCGCCTCACAAACAACAAGCCATAAAATCTTTTGTCTCATTTTTTATTGAAAAGGCTTTTCCTGAATTGTAGTTGTCACTACTGCGCTGCCGGCAGATGTTTTAGAATGAGGCTGATAATATCTGTTAGTCCCTAAACTAATGAATTTTTATTCCTACAGATCTGTGCTGTCTTAGAGCAAAAATAATGAAAGCGAAAAATTTCAATCAGTAATTTGAAAGAACTTAGAAGAGAGAGGGAGAAAGAGAGAGAGAGGAAGAGAGAGGACAGATTACATGACGATACATGAAAGCACATCGAGGAATCTGAAATTCACTGAGTGATTCCGTTAAATATCACAGACTATTCCGGAAAACTTATTGAAACAATTGGAACTTTTTGAAATAAATTCAAATATTTCTTAATTAATACCTCAGTTCGAAGTGCTCTAGAGAATTACAACTATAAGCAGCGAAAATAGGTGAAGGAATAAAAATTAAAAGATAAGTTTAACTTAAGAACGAAGCATTCAGAAGTGAAAAAAGTATTGGAAGGGAACATTATTGCCAAGTAGAAAATGAATTGTTTTGAGAAAAACAAAAGCTTCTTTAGGCATAGATCCCAATGAGAGTACAAGCGTACCGTACCCGACAATGATTTTCCAGCTCTCTAAATATTTTTCATCTATTTCAAACCTGCGAAATAGAAATATTTTGATTAAAAAACTTTTTCAAGTAAAAGAAATCTTGACCTGATCTACTTTTTTATTTACTTTGACAATTTTTTAGAAGACAAGCAATAAAGCATAAATGCTTTTAACAGCCAAAGAAAACAGTATGAGAAATGGCATAGGTATTAATGTGCGCCATTTAACTTCGTAAACAACATTAGTCATCCTCATTTGAAAAAGAAAGTGAACTCCTTTCGAAAATTCTGGAATAGCAAAAATCTATACATAAGCATTTACTTACCCATATACATACATGGATATACATATACATATATAAAGTGTATAATATATATTATTAGTGAGAGGCAATCTTGAGATTCAAGAACATGTGGATTTCAAGTTGGCTATTAAAAATCAATAAGATAAACTTTAGAAAAAAGTTTAATAAGAGCTTTCTAGTTGACTGTGGCAGTAATTCAAGAGGTGTGGGAAATTAAAAGAAAAAGATGAAATTAGTGATACTGAAAATATTTTCATCAACTAGTTCGGTCTTTTGCAACTTTTCTTCCTTACATTTTATCTTTCTTAACATCCAATCGATAAAGATATACGATGTGACTATTTGTGAGATGAATTCCTAAATGGCAGTATAAAACACACGGTTACCGTTATCATTACAATTACCGTATAATCATTTCTACTTCTATGCAGAAGGTAACAATTTTGATAATTGTCGTATTCAGCATTGTCTAAACTTTTAATTTAAAAGCATTTGTTGCTATTCATTAGGCTTCTGTGTCTTTTTCTCTAATGAAGCATGCCAACAGATATCGCCTTCTACACATTCTCTAAAGTTTACCTTGCATAAACAGTAGTGACATGAGAAGGCGATATCTTAAAAGAGAAGTAGAAGGTTGAAAAATTGAAACAAATGGATTAAAGCCATAGCTACTCGAAGAATACACGTCTTGAGAACACAAGCTAAATGAATGGAGCTGGATGGAATGGATAGGATGATAGCTGGCGGATACGATAATAGCTCTATTTGTTGCTTAATTTCAATGTTGCATGGCTTGTGATTGTAAACATCTGTTGGTAATGTATTCACCATATTTGTAGGAATGTAACCGATCCTAACAAAAAAAAAAAAAAAAAAAGATATAAGCATTACCGAAACGTAGGAAAGGAATCTGAATTGAATAAAAGTTGTAGCATTCCAGAAAGGTCATTGAAGTTAGATGATTAAACATGGTGATCAGACCTTTTTCTTAGAAAAATGCTTAGTAAAGAAGTGAGAAGAGCTGGCGAATATTGCTAATAATCCTTAAATTCTGGTAAAATAGAAAGAAGGCATCTAAATCGGTGCAAATATGGAACAGTAATCCTAAACGAAGAAAGGCCTTGCATTTATGGTTTCTTGTCCTGCCAAGTGCATTTAATAAATTCGATAGAACAGAATTGGAATAGCGATTTTAATTCAGACAGGAGTGCTTCTTTCCTATACCCAATGGAAGTGCAATGTCAATAGAACGGAATCCAGAGTGTACATTTTCCATGAAAGTTCAGAATGTCATTTTGAAAATATTAAAATCCACCTCCTTCCCATTTTTATTCGCAGGGATGTAAACCAAAAAAAAAGCAAAGGATATATACAATACTTCAAATCTGAAAACTAAATGAAACTTCTCAAAGTGCAGTTAGCGTTTGCTATTTTGCATATGAAAATGTGAAAATTTTAAAGGCAAGCAGTTATGAAGGGAAAGCTTTCTCTCTCTCTTCCTTTTGATGGAGAGGAAGGATATTGAAATCAGAAATATGTGATTAACAATGGGACATTTCTTATTCACGCTCTTAATTATGTGCAGTTACTTGATGCATCGCTTCTTCCCTTTTATCATAATATTAAATTTCTAAGCTTCTTTCTTTCAAGTGGATTTCTCTCTCAATAATTTCAATTATCTAAGTCTGAGTTTATGTATCACTGCCATTTTAATTTAATGGTAAAATTCTGCATAACATGTATGATTATTTATTTCAAATAAGAAATATTCGTTCTTTATTCATTCCAGTTCTCTATCGATTTCAGGAAAAAATATTGCAGTTTTTATCATAGCACAGTATAATGAGTAATGAGATGCAGAAGTTCTCAAACTTTGTTATTATTAATTGAAAGGAGGAAGAGAACAACCCGAAGATATCACTTTTCATCAGAGCTGTGATCAAAATTGAACGTTCAGTAAAAAAATGAGTTAATTTATAATGATTCTGAAGATGTAATATATAAAATGTTTTCTGAAGATGAAAATAGCTTTTTCCCAGACATGATAAAATTTATTATGGGTCAGAATCAAAGATTATCAGTTAATAAATACCGTATCATAGGGTCTTCCGAAATCTTCACCTAATAACGTTGAAAGATCATAGGCTTTCCAATCTTCCGCATACTATTGAGGCATCTGTTGCAATGTGATTAAAAATCAAATCTTGAAATTGAAAAAAAAAAGATTGCTCGAGCAGTTTATCTGTAGACAAATAATTTCAACACTCTTCTCTAATATGTAAGGCAACTAAACTCAAATGCAGTTATCAGCAATTGATTTCTTCTTGGCCTGTTCTGTGTTTCTGGCATGTTTCCTATGTGCATAGTGGTCAAATGTTTTTGACATATGAAAAATTATAGATAAAATCATTGCCCACATTATTTTAGCAATCAGCCAATTTCAGAAAACGTAGTTCATTATATGAGATAAAGTATAACCAGCAAAACACTAATGTACACAAATTTCATGAAGGATAAGAATGATCTTTTGAATGTCTTAAAAAATTATTGATTCTTTTTCTATGTCGAAAGTTGTTCTACTGTTCAATTTCAAACTTTAATATTACGATAGTCGTCACCATTGAGTTCAAAAATTTTCATAACCAAAGTATGTAGTTGTTGCTCATTCGTAATGATAGGAAAAATGAGACTGATTCTAAAGATGCATTTGTTTAACTCAATATGATTTCATCAGTCTTATTCCTTCGGCATTAACTTTTATTCGCATCCAACATTTTCTCCAGGAACTTATAATTATAAGGTAAAAAATTAGTCAAGAACAAAACGAAAATTTTTTTAGTCTCCACAAATATATATAAACAAAGTCATGAGAGCGCTAATAGTCCTGAAAGCGGTAATGATCTCACTTCCTTCAATATCAGATGAATTTTCAACTTTCCATTGCATTACATCTCCTCCTCACACCATTATCATGTGAAGCAATAATTCCTGCTGTTGCGAGGCTAGCATTTCTCAAAATCCGGTTTGGTCGCAAAAACTCGACCAATGCGCTTAATTCACGATTAATATCGGCCAGTTGATACTCCATAGCGGTCATTCTTAGCGATAACCCTTCTTGATTACTCTGAACATCGTGCACCAGTTCATATGTACTTGATGTAGTCTGAAATATGCGGAATTAATATATATAACTTCAGCTGCATAAACTTTTCCAAAGAACCAGTTTGTTTAAACAAAATCAGTGTGTTCTATTTAAAGAAGTAATTTCAAGTTGCAGGTGCAGCTTAGAATTTATGATTATAAGTTGTAGATTTAAACCGTTTACTTTTATTTAAATCAATAAAAGCAATAAGCCTGAATAAATCAGTAATACGTCTGAATAATAATAATCAACGCAAACCTTTGCGACATCACCTAGAGAAACCGAATTTTCAGCCAACTTTCTTTGATCCCGTTTCACTTTTCGTAATCTGAAATTTAAATCAAATTTCCGATTGCTTCGTCAACAATTCCTAGATTTTCTCAAAAAAAAACCTCTAAATTCAAAAGAAATAGGGGAAATGAAATTATAAATGGCTGACGCATAAATGGCAACTAGAAATTTGCGCTGATGCATACGAATTTTCGCTGGTTCAATTCTATCCGCCAGACATCGATGTTTATAAATTAGCCACGTTTCACGTAACACGTTTGCTGCCGTATGTTTCAACTAAAATTCTAAAGATTGGTATTATATTAACGAGAATGCAGAAGAAATCTTTAGCAAGCTATACACCGCTTGAAGTTAGAAATATCGATTAGACCCGTCGTAACTGAAAAGTTTTTTCGAAAAAAAAAAAAAATAGGATGGTAAAGAGAATCGATTACTTGTTTGGTAAGTTGAGTGTCCATCATGAAATTATGCACATGCTTTTCGGCACGAGTTAATTCAAGTTTTCGAGCTATTACCGCCACCACCATTGATGATGTGCACGTACCCTGTATAAGTGATTCCCCCACTTTAATCTTGTGTAAAGTCTTAAATCGGAATTCATTCGCAGATCAATTTGAGTTGAAACCAAGAAGAAAAGGATGTTTTCAATTTCAGAAAACAATCAACAGATTAACATTGTCCAAAGCTTTCTTGTTTTTATTCAGCCAGAAACAAATCATTTATATTCATGCAAAAAGAAAAAAAAATTGGGACATACCAAAATACCAGTAATAACGGCCATCGCACGCCCGCAATATGTATTTGGTACAATGTCACCTGCAAATTTTTAAAAATTTGAGAGCGTTTTGTTACGCAGCCATGTCAAGGACATAGTATTTATCCTTCATTTCATAATGATCATAATCATAACACAACCACAGCACCATTATTATTGTAATCCGATTGGTGCAAACTTACCGTAACCAACGGAAAGAAAAGTTATTGCAATTAGCCACAAAGAATTAAGATAGTCTTGGTGCTTCTGCGCATGAATGTTAATCGAATCAGTGACATGATGCCTAAAAAAATTCTGCCAAATTGAATTCGACTTCGAAATTTCATCCTTTTAACGATATTTCAAACAAATTCCATTGTGTTAACTGTTTCAAATTCTTAGCGGAACAAACAAATAATTCAAAATTATTATGCAAAATATATCACAATAAAGCTTGCTTCCACCTAATATCCTAATTGGAGATCTATTCTCTAATTAGAGAATAGAAGTTAATCTCGGTTGAAGAAGTGAAACATTCAGACAACGAAAGATTTTTATGGAAAGGATAAACAGACAAAGAGAGAGAAGAAAATATTTGTTTCATATTGAAATTTAACCATAAAAAGAGCAAACCTTTCACACAACCTCAGAATCCATCCGGCAATTACCCACAAAGATGCGGTGAATATCATAAGTACAGTACCTTTAAGGAATTGATCATGGATTACAGTAAAACAGTAGACAGACAGTAACTCAACAATAAAAAGTATTTGGCAAGAACAGAAATCAGTGTTCTCAATGTTCAATCACTTTCCGTCAAACCGTCTTTTCTATCAAATTTTTAATATGGAAGAAAAAAAACATTTGAATGAATGTACCGGGACATAATGTCATTAGGGTCTTCAAAATAAACCGTGCGTTAAAATTAACTCTATTAAGACCAGCAATGCTCCTTGAGGATGCATCGGTGAACAATCTAAGAATAAAAAACGCTGAAATTTGGTTATTTATTTTTTAATCGATTACCATTTATTCGTGTATTTAAATTTTAATCATATATGCATTTATAATAATTTTTTTCATTTTTAAACATCAGAAATTAGCCTTTAAAACTGTGCTTAAAGTTAGTTAAAAATTGTGAAATAATAATTAAAAATTGCACCGGCTATGTAACAGCATGACACGACACAACCAATATAATCGAAAAAACATTGGAATTGATAAGAGAACATCAAGTGGTAACTCTGTTGTTTTCATCTGAAATTTAATTTGTTAGATGAGAGAAGCAATATGCAAAATCTTCCCAACTTTATCCCTTAATTCTGATCAGTTTTGTGAGATGCAAAGAATACAAGCCTCTTTAAAGCAGAGGTTATAATATGCTTAAATTGTAATATTTAAAAATCAGATATGTTTCCTCCCGTTCTTCCAAGCAAAGCTGTCTTATTAAGCGTTAAATGATACCATAAACAAACTTCTGAACAGAAATCATAGCTACCATTTCCAATACAGAAACCATTTGAATTATAGTATCTCTAAGTAAAGATAAATCAATTTAACTCATACTGTTTGTTCAACAAGACACCTACCGTCTCCCCACTTAATGTTGTCCAGTAAAAATTGATATCAATAGGAAGTGGACAAATTGCGCACACCATTACTTCAAGTGCAATTTGTAAACTGCGTTGCCATGTAAGGGCTATTCGCCAATCTTCTGCGTTGTTTGCATTCATAAATAACTGTAAAATAGGATGAAATTTCGAAGCGCAGATGTGACTGCAAAATGATTTTGAGTGATTTCTCTCAGTTACATTGTTGTTATGAACATTAACAACAGAAGCGTCTCAAATGAATAATTTTAATTATTTAAAATATGCAGGACAGATACAGATGTTTCGAGGGAAAAAATCTCAAAATAAAACGCTTATTTCGTGACATATCGGGAGAAAATAATACATTGATGCCTTTCTGAGATTACGGATGTTTAATTTATGACATTCCACTCGGCTTCTTATCTAACCAGGTAACAAAACTTACCTGTACTTCATGTACATGAAATTTGATAACAAGTGCCACCAAAACAATTGTACTTAGCAATATTAAACTTTTCAAAATCGTACTTGTATATGATCCCTGAAATGGAAATAAATTTGGAGTGAAAAAATTTAACAAATTAAAACTTCGAACAGACAAACTGTTTTCACAGCATTCCAAAAATTGCAATAAATTCATCACATCAAACAGTTTTGAAACATTGAAGTGGTAAAATCAAAATTTACTTTTTGATAAATTTTAGCTGCATTCATTTCACTGTCGACAATCATTAAGCCTGAAATTTGATTAAAATAAATTTTTAAATCTTTTAAATCCCAAAGACACATAAAAACCAAGTAAGCGCACCAATTCCAATTGCTGCAAAAAACAAAGCACAATCGCTGGTAACCCGTCGTACGTGAAACAATAATTGACGTCTAATTAGTCGACCACTACTGGAATGAAAGCAATTTTTTCTTAATTATTGTTTTAACGATGACCTATGATAACCGTTATGTTAATGAAAAACATTAATATGAAATAATTCTGATTAGAAGAATAAATTTGTACATTTAACAATTCATTTTCCGTAATAATAAGCTCATTTAATATTAATATCAATTTATTCAGTTCTGATTCGATTTCAAAAAGATTACAAATATTTGGAAAAATACCTCGTTTCTTTTTTCCTCATTAGTGGACTTTCCGAATCATCGTTTGCTGTTCGTTGGCCTTCCAAATCTTCGCTAAGCAAAAGCGATAACGATTTCTTCGAGTCTTGTTCTCCTAAAGAAATGGTTTCAATACTATATTTAAATTTATTTATCCATACTTTACTGTCTGATCTTATTTGTTTAAAAATATGAATAAAACGAATACCAAAACAGAATATCAAAATCGGTTTAAAAACCGAATTTCCAATTAATTAGAATAAGTCAAGACCAGAAAAAAATGATCCAACTTTGTATGAAAGTTATTAATGTGCTTAAAAGGTATAAAAAAGAGAATAGTTAAGCTTTTCTGAAAATTATCAGTTATCAGTGTACAGCTTCTCATCTTCTCCAAAGAGTCCCGCTTCAGTTCATTGTATTTGAATTAAAATTTCAAGGTAATATACATTTATAAATAAGTATGAAAAACTTAGCTTTCATAGCTTTTTTTAACTGTGTGTCAAATATAAAAAGATTTAAAGCACAAATACTTCCTTCGTTCTTTCTCCAATCTTATCCCATATTAATTATAATAATCATAAAAGACTTTGCAATTAGCAATTAGCAAAATTTATGCAAACCAAATTTTTGACAATTAATATTTCAAGCATATTCGTTTCATACCATAGGTTCATGAGATCTGATCAATTTTATTAATTTATAGTGTAAAATGAGCTTTTCCGGAAGATAGTTCATTGCTCCCACTAACGATGTGATAAAACTGATAGGTGTCGAAATCGAATCGGAAGCGATCACTATGTCATTTCGAACTTACGATAGCACGAAGGCGAATTTAATAGCGTTTTCTCGGTTAAAAATAATCCTATGCACAATTAAAGCTGCACCCTTAGTTTTATCATCAAATTTAATTAAATATGGCCAAATATAAATTGCACTCACACAATATAGCATGCAAAATATGGATCTTTCTCAAAGTTTGAACTTTCCGAAAATGCCATATCGATGAACTTAGTAAGTACCGATTCTTTGGGACGAATAAGTTCCTTCTTTTCTTTTTCAATTTGCATTCCGGAATAAACTCAATAAAATTTTAAATTTCGAAGAATATTTTGGTCTATTGCTTCGAACTGAACACATTTTTAAACTTACGGGGATATTTCAACGGATCAATCGCCTTCTTTAGAATCATTTCATTCCAGAATTGCACCACAAGTAGTTGTCATGGTTGTTATCCACTGGAAAATATATTTTCCTTCGTGATCCACGAATGGCATTCAACAATTTGCTAGCAATTTCCGAAATATTTTATATCTGGCCATTGCTAATCTCTGATTTCAAAATTTTGTTATCGAAGTCAAAGACACCTCAAAGATGGAGCTAAGTTTCTTAGATATCACGAAACAGAGGAACTATTCGATTTTTCTTGATCATTCATCGCTTATATTACAGCACTCCTCGAATCAAGGGAGATGACGGTAGTGAAGTTTGACAGGAAAAGGTGTCATCCTCATGACCCTTTCTGTGGTGACTAAGCATTTTTTGTGGAGGAAAATGTTCTCAAGAAAGGTTCAAATTTGCACTGTAATAGAATAACATCACGCCAGCAGAAAAAATGCTTTGTTTTGACAGTTATGATAAACAATGGGCCAATTAATGCTTTTCAATGCCACGCCAAAATTTCAAAAAAAATTTAAATTGAAAAAAAATAGAATTTTCGTTTTCTTAAATAGAATAGAATTTTAATGGAATTCTAAAATACTCATTACAACCAAAAGAAGTGCGTTTTTGCTCTCGACGAGCGTTAACTTTTGAATTTGTTCATCAAATTTAAGCTATAATTGAGGATAATCCAATCATATTGGATGATACTATACCCATCAACTTCCAATTTCAAAGAAATCAATGAACCTGGAAAACCCAGACTATACCCATCAACTTCCAATTTCAAAGAAATCAATGAACCTGGAAAACCCAGACTATACCCATTAACTTCCAATTTCAAAGAAATCAATGAACCTGGAAAACCCAGACTATACCCATCAACTTCCAATTTCAAAGAAATCAATGAACCTGGAAAACCCAGACTTTCTTCGGCTTTTCGTGAACCACTTTTATCAATTGTTCTTCAACAGTTCTCTTCGTTTACTCGATAAAATTAAGTAGACAAAAAAAATAATAAGAAAATTTCATCCTAAATGAAAAAAGGAAGACCAGGCTGAACTGTACTTTACATTGATTGATTTTTTAGAAAAAATGGAAATATGGAAAATCGAAATGAATGAATTTTAATTAGCTAATAAGAAATAGTAAGAGACGACATATACTGCAAAATAAACTGGATGGGATGACTTTCCCATTCAAGATAATCCGTTCAAAAATGCCTTTGTGTGGCACTAGGCGTATTATACGAGATTCATTGGAACTTTTTGAAGCACGCAATAATTGAAGATTCAGAATCGAAAACCGATCGATATTATAAAGCATCAATGTTTCACATCATTGAGAAATGCTTGGTGGGATTTTTTACATTATTTATCACGACTTAACATAATATCCATTAGCATGAATTGGGAAACAATTCTTTTTTTTATTAAGAATAAATTAACTTAAGAAAAACTTTGAATGAAATTTTGTTGCTGCTTTTCGTAAAAACTAAAGCTATGCTATTTATGAATATGGCTATAGTGGTTGTCAAGAACAAGTAATGGGAAAACAGAAGTTTTCTAATTGTCTGTAATGAAATTTTGCACGAGAGATGGTAGATGAGTTAAAAAAGTAAAATTTTATTGCTAAAAAATAAGCATGAAAATGTTAAAGGGACTTGTTGTAAGGTTTACTGCAAAAGAGGAAAAACTTCGGGAACAGATTAATGTTCCTTTTTTTCAGTATGCTTTTAAAGGGATTTTGCTATCCTAATGGAAATGTTATATTGTAATTGATACCATTCAAATTCCATTTTCGCCTCTTTTCCAACTTTTTTATCATTTTTTCTTCACAAAATATACTCAACTTCTTGCTCAATTCCATTCTGACCAATTTTTTGAGAAAGTCAAGCGGATCAATCATTAATTAAGATTTTCGAAACCACTATTACATCAACTTTTTAGATAAAAACATCAGTTGTGAAATGCAGAAATGTGATTTCCGGATGGGAACACCCAAATAATTTAGCCTGAATTGCTAATAACAATAGATGAACAGTGGATCAAGTGCGCCTATCATTCATTTTTTTTGCGAAGAAAAAATGAAATCAAAATATACAAAATCAAAATATTTGTAAATTCAAAAAATTTTGAAAACGTGACTTTTCACGACGACGTTATGGGTGGTTGAATTTACAACAATTTTTCAAGTCATTTGAAAACTCTAGCTTGAAGATGGAAATGACAAAAAGTTAAATTTTACACTAATTTAAATGTGTATAAAAAAATGTCGTAAAAAAAGTGAAGGATGAAAATTTCATTTTCATCACTTCTTGATGCTTACAACATCAAGTAACTAACTATATCTCAGTAAAGAGGTAAACCTACCCATCTTTTCATCTCTTCAACCATATTAATATTAAATCTAAATATACGTGGAAATACTTGGTTGGAGGAAACTACTTCATACTGAAAAAGTTGTAATATGCGAACAAATAATTTCCAAATTCCAACTTCGCAGTCGTCCCTACTTTCTTCTTTATTTCTGTGGAAACTACGAAGGTTTTGGGTGATAAATTTCCTTAGGTCTTAAAAGACTCTTCAACTTTGCTTATTTTTGTTAGGCAGCAAAAAAGTATCAATAATTTCAATCTTCAAAAAGAAAAAAATAATAGAAGAAAGGATCTAGTTTATATATTTCATGCAGGTCGGAAATCACTTCTTTCTTACTCTCCCTCCACTGTCACTATTACCTGCTAAGGTAATTGACAATAGGACACTTCCACTTCTAGGCAATAAGTTTTCTTTTATTTAATTTCTCAACTTCACTATCTTTGTTTAGTATAAATTAATGTTTGCTCTTTGAAATTATATTTTTGACAATTCTGACAACGCATACATGTGGATGAACATGAGATAACAAATTTGCATGCCGAAAGAAATTTATAAAAGGAAAAAAAAAGGAACAGTTTGCTTAGAATCTGATTTGAATATACATATGCAAAATAGGTCAATCATACAATTTTTTCCATTTTTTACAAACTTTATAAGAAAAAATAGAAAAGAAGGAAGTCTATGGAGAGATTAGTTGCATTGGTTACAAAAGAATGATTTGTAAAATATGGTCAAAAATGGGAGGAGAATCGTTCATAGAAATTTTCTCACCTTTTGGTAAATCAAAAAAAATGATTGGGAAGATTCAGAGATGATTGATCAAATTTAAGCCTACAGTAGTTCATGTTATCCGGTGACTTTTGTCCCATTTGTGCTTCAGTGATCCAACCAATACAATTTGCGTGTTTTTTTTTTGTGAAATAACTTGGAAGAAATGTAATAACATTGATATACTCTGAAAGGTTTAACTGAGCATTGTAAAATCGTAGATATAAAATATCCTATAATTTACATTATGCTTAATGACAAAATTGCATCCATGCATGCATTGCATGCAATTTGTTCATCCTTCGAGAACAAACACACATGAATGCACATTTTTTCTTTCCTTCCTTAAGCATCCGAGTTATATGCATGCAGAAAGATGTCAAGTTTAAATAGTATCTCTAAAATTCCAAAAGGCGTTTTCCAATCGACTAAAACAAGAACATATGTTCACAGTAATCTTCCTGTTCCGATTTTCATATGAATTTAACAATACTCTTCGAAGTATGTAACTTTCCTTCAAAATAGATCATCTTCAGGATGTAAAAGTGTAGCTCGAAGTATAGCATCCTGAGAATGTTTAAATATAATAATCCTATAATATAATAATCCTTGTGGACGTTGATGATTTGCTTCTCAGCAATTTTATCAAAATGTATAAGTTTCATTTTCTTATATAAATTGGTAGAAGGAATTGAAAATGAATCATTTTGTAATTTCAGTTCAACAGCAAATTGGATTTTCTCAAGGGTTGAGTGAAATAGACACGAAAAGAATGCAAGAGTTATTTAATTATTCCCGATCAATTATGCAAAAAGCCGCGATTGAGATTTCAAATCGGAATTTAAATGATAAGGCACTGGTAGCAGATGGGAAGCTACACTTTAAAAAGTCCTTTAATTGGATGAATTGATAAGTCCTCTAAAGGTTAAAACCAACAACATGGATAGAAAAAAAACTTCAGCAAAACAAATAATTATATGAGGTTGAATTTTAAGAATATTGGAATTCAATAATAAAAATAAATGGTGCAGTAGAAGGAAAAGTGTATTTTTGTAGGTACTCTAATTACTACAACTAGTAATCAGGTCGAAGATCAAATGTCTTTTACAATATTTAATGAATTATTTATTTGCAGATATCAAAAGTGAAAAAAGAAAAGAAAAGAAAAATTAACTTTCAGCGTTGGTTGTTGGCGCATCGAATAATCGAGTTGTGCTGCTTTCTTTCCGGTTGACATTTTCCAGTACATAATGTGAGCCAATTTTATGAAGTTTCTTTGGACTAATACTACTGGAAAGATACTGCGAGGAAGCACTTCTTCCAGATTTTATTGGTGTAGTAGGTGATAATGGATCAGGCGCACTTGTTAGGCTTGTTAGCAAAGCTTTGAAAGGTGCAATCGCTCCATTAACGCGCATCAAATTCATCGAAATCTATAACTTGACACTGTTTAACTTAAGCATGACTTGACATGATTGGTATAAATACCGTAAAAGAAATTGGGCCATTAAAAGCAAGAATAACTGAAAATTAAAATTAAAGAGTGAGTTCCTACCTTGTGTTTAAAAATGATGAATTTTTGGAGAAAAAAAAGCAATTTAAACGATTATAATGAGTTTAAGGATAACACTAATGCATTGAACTTGTATCCATCTCTCTTTTATGAACTTTTTGTCTTAAACAAATTTGGATCTGCGGGCGATGTTTTCTTGGTTTCGGCGAACTTCACTTCAAGGGATTAAAACAGGAATTATCAAACTAACCTTTGCTAAACCTTTCTAAAATAATCTCTGGTTTGATGAAAAAAATGACAAGAGAAAATTTCGAAAAATTAAATTCCATAATATCTAACCTGTCCAACATCACTTGAATCTAATGAGGACTGTGGTGATCGTCCTCCAAGACCTGGTGTACGTACATTACCTTTGCCAAAGGCAGCTGAGCATCCTGAAATTATTTCAATGTTCTCGCAGTCTATGAATTAACCACAAAGAAGTAATCATATACATCTATTTCCCATCAAGTTACTCAAGAATTTTCAAGATACCTTCACTATATTTCAATAACTTTGCTTACAGTAAAAAAAAATTCGAAGAATCAACGTGATTGAAACGTTTTAACTCAAACAATTTTAATCAAATACAGCTAATTAGTCATAAATGGAACGATTACCGGGAGAATTCGTTATCCCACTGCAACCGGAGGAAAATGCATAATTTCGAGCCACACCGCTGGAAAATGCCGGACGTCGTTTCATTGAAAACCCTCTCTGCAAGAATTGGCGAAAAACAAATCAATTCTTCATAAAACTTCGCATGCAATCTAGAAACTTCAAATAAAAAAATTAATAAATAAAAAGATTGCTATGATCTGATCATATTCCGATCTTGATGAATACGTTAATGACACATCCCATCCACCAAATACCCTACTTTTCAAGTTTTATTGTATTTCGGCTCTTCCTTACTGTTTGTTTAATTTCAATCAAATAAGAAGATTGGTTTTTTTCTTTTTGTTATTCTCTTTCCTGAAACTAATTAACAGGCAGTAGTAAGAAAATTTTTTCAGATGACAAATAAAATACTTTTTAGACAAGAATTTTTACCTATGTTACAATCACTTTTTTCGTCTCTAC
>NW_018108225.1:242503-251490 GCF_000183805.2 Loa loa | reverse complement strand
GCATAATTTCGAGCCACACCGCTGGAAAATGCCGGACGTCGTTTCATTGAAAACCCTCTCTGCAAGAATTGGCGAAAAACAAATCAATTCTTCATAAAACTTCGCATGCAATCTAGAAACTTCAAATAAAAAATTAATAAATAAAAAGATTGCTATGATCTGATCATATTCCGATCTTGATGAATACGTTAATGACACATCCCATCCACCAAATACCCTACTTTTCAAGTTTTATTGTATTTCGGCTCTTCCTTACTGTTTGTTTAATTTCAATCAAATAAGAAGATGGTTTTTTTTTCTTTTTGTTATTCTCTTTCCTGAAACTAATTAACAGGCAGTAGTAAGAAAATTTTTTTCAGATGACAAATAAAATACTTTTTTAGACAAGAATTTTTTACCTATGTTACAATCACTTTTTTTCGTCTCTACTTTGAAAGAAAAAAAAACAAAATTTGAGTGCTGAAAATTTTGCAGTCGTTGTCTCTCTAATACATTTTCTAAAATGCAACAATAGATGAAGTTGAAAGTACGAAAAAGTGATACTCTTGGGAATTCTTATAACATATCTACCGAACAAGGAAACTTTTGACTGACCGAAATTTTAACTAATTCTTTTGAAGTCTTCGTACAAATGTGGCTTAAGGCTTAAAAATGTGACTTGATATCGAATCGAATGATAATGCTAATGTGCCAATGATAATGATAAAGTACAATGTACTAATGATAATGCTGCTGAATGATAGTACAAAAACGACTTAAGGCATCATATCGAATGATAAAAGGTTATCATTTCATTCTTTATTGTAATGCCTTAGGCACTGTGCTGAAGGTGTATAGCAAAACATTCCGCATAGCAACAATATTAATGTGGCATTTGTTGAGAAGGCAGGAGAAAAATGAAGAAATTTCATCTGATATTGTTCTACAAATAACTGAATAAAGATTGAGTTGATCTGATGGATAGTGAAGTTGTTAGAAGCATGAAAGCCTTTAAAAGAATTTTAAAAACTTGAAAGTTTTGATTTAATTTTAGTTTTTAAAGGAAGAAAAACCAATGAAATTTCTCTTTGCAATAAAGGAATTATTCAAATTTCGAATATTAGAGAAATTATAAATAACCTAATCATTAATAAATCTCTTTTTAAATAAGGTTAAAGAATTGTCAATGCAGAAGAATCGCTAGATAGGACTTGCGATGGATACTAAGATGTAAAGTTAAAAAAATTCGAATAATTCAGACAACTTTCCATTTCAAATTTCAGGAGTTAAAAATGTTGTTTGGAAAGGTTGTTTCATGCAGTTGCAGATAAACAGATAGCTTTGAATCAATAGAAAAATGGAATTATTGTTTTCGTCCCGATGATCTATGACCTTTTCTAATGATGATCGACTCAATCACCGGATTTCAAGATGAAACAGGTCTACTAGATTCACAATGCTATTAGAATATTTCAGAAAAAAGGGCGAATATTGTTAGAGGAGCGATTATTGGCGGCGTCTTCTCTTAAAATAGTTATGTAATAAGTTGGTAAAGTTCAGTGAACGGATCTATAAACAAGCAAAGAATGATACGGAAGTAAGCAAATGTCATCTGGCAAACATAATGTGTGCACTGCAATCTAGAAATCAGTCAAGTGATAATTGTTTAAGAAACAGTCAAAGGAAAGGAATTCGTCAGGAATTTGTCGTCTATCGTCGTCATAAAGACAAATAGCTTTTTTTTGTTGATCACCTTCGGAGAATTATCTTTAACCTCTCCAAAAGGAAAAAAAAACAGAAAAACTTTACATTATCATCCATGCATTCAATTTGGCACATTTCCCTCGCACAAATGAAATTTGTTTAAATGATGCAAGCATCAATGCTAATATAAAAGTTTTCACGAATTGAAGGTGGATGAAAGTTAATTAAATTCTGATTACAACCTTGTTGAATAAAGAAATGTGAAAATTTGGACTTGTTTAGACAAATTTTTTACATTAATATTAATTTTTTATCAATTTTTTAACTAAGAAAGGGTTAATTTAAAAAAAGGAACATAACGGAGTAATGAAAGTGAAGTGAAAACAAGAATTTATTGATTTTTAATTAAACAACCAAATAATCAAATAAAGGAATAAATTAGCCGAAGAAGCTGAAAGTAAGACATCTATTTAGGGGATGTATATAGATTAAAGAATATCCTCTCTCAAAGGCTAAATTATTTTTGACAAACAAATAGAAAATTCAGTTTTCTTCCTCCTCTGAGTACTCTGAGAAAGAGATAAGATCAAAAAACATAATAAATTTACCGGATTATTTAGATCGACACATGAATTGCTGAACTCTTCCACATTATTCTGATTTCGTTCATCAAAACTCTGATGAAACGCGCCTTTTGTTGAAACCCAATGCTGTCGATCATCTTCTGCTGTAAAAAAAAATTATATGCAAAGCTTCAACCCATCAATCGATAATTTAGTAAACAAATCAACAGTTGTATAATTAAAAATAGGTGTTATTTTAAATCTAGCACTAAACAATTTACACTTACAGCATCCGTTATTCCTGAATACTGACACATTATCCGGATCACAAATGTTAAAGCGAGGCTTTGATAGCGGCTCCAGCATTCTTGATGTTTATCAAACAAAGAAGAATATTTATCTAAAATTTAAAATTTAATCTTGTAAAGGAATTCATATTGAAACACATAAACGCCTAATTGTTTTCTGAATATTATGCGCCTTCAGGACATATAGAGAATGAAAGGAATGCTCATAACTGATGTAAAGATTCATCAAATTGTTTGAATTAATTCAAATGCTTGTTTTGGGCAATGGCACAATTTTCAAAGGATAATTGCGCCGAATAAATGAAAAGAAGAAATATATGCATTAAATAAGAGTATCACGAGAAGAATAGAAAGAGACTTGAAAAGGACGACAGAATTTCATTTCATTTAATCTCTCATGAATACACTTCAAAATTCGATCAAGGTTGAATGGACTCGAAATTAAAGTATGAATGTATTTTCAGTGCAATGATGATTCAGGATCGCCTGAAGGAAAAAAGGAAACTTGGTAAATGAGAAAGCTATCAGTGTACGGTAGTTTAAAAAAGATATGAAGAAGTAACTTCAATTACTAAAATTAAGTTCAAGTGCTGAAATTGGACATTTCAACGCAGTAATTAGAAATAATACATTAATGAGAGGTGGAGAAGAAGGGAAGATTTAATGGAATTTTCTGCTGCATTTCCCATTTTAAAATAATCAAAAATAAATAAAATAGGCTCTTTAGGTGGCTTCCCATGAATGATCTTCCGCTCTACTGTAATATCTGCCCATGTATTTTTTAATTAAGTTTATGAGATATTCTATCAGGTTGTCTCTTTAAAAAACTGTCACCAGAAAGAGCATAAAGAACGGATTTAAAAAAATTTTGAGAAAACTGAAATGTTGGAAATTTTTAAATAAGAGGAGAAAGAAAAAGGGAAAATCATCTTTTCATTTAGATCAATGTGGAAAAGCAAAATCTACAAATTTGAGATTTCCCCCAAATGTGACGACCATTCGTCAGTACTTGCTTTGTATCGAAAATAAGTTGTGGAAATTTTTTGAATTGATTGTTGATTCAGATACTGAATCAGTTATTTATTTTGATCAAGTTCGAAAGGACGGAGAGGAAAGTGATTGAATTCAGAAAATTGAAGTGGAAATTTATATTAATTCAACGTTTAGGAATGTGCTTCGTCGTGAAGTTTGCGTTCGTTACCTCGAAAAATACGAAATATAATTCAAAGAAAATAAATTTGAAAAGCTTTTTTATTTTTAATTTTTGGATTTGTGACGAAATATGGTGAGTGATAAAACAGATGATAACTCCAGGTTGTTATCATAAGTAAGTAAGCAGGTAATGGAAGCAAGAAATGAATGAAGTAATGGGCAAATATTGGATGAAAAATTTAGCGTATCAAAATTTTGCATTGATTGATTATTTTGATCTTTAATCATCTGAATAAAAATAATTGTGATGATTTAAGTTTAATAAAATCTTTTAAAATTTTGTTCTCCATTTCATTTCATCATAAATTCTATCCAACATAACATAAGTGTACGAGGATGTCAGGGAAGATCAGAAAAAAAAATACATGAATGATGATATGCTGTGGAAATGAAAAGATGGAATTAATCCTCATGCAATGGAAAATTAAACAAGATTAGAATTATTTCTTCATTCTTCATTCTTTATTCTTTCTTATATTCAAAGAGGCTAGCTTGAATCAGATTAAACTGCTATCTGAAAGATTTCACGACCAAATAATTTATTTAGTGTTCAAATGGTATATATTCGGAAGAAAAAGGAAAAGGAAAAATGATGACAAAGTTCTGAGAGAAAATGGTTAGAATCATATTCACGAAGATTCCAATTTGCTTTCAGTAAATTTAGGATGGGACTACCTGAAAAGTAAGGATAGACAGGTAAATCATGAAATGAAACTTAAAAATGTATGAGAAGAAAAAAAGAGGGAAATGCTTACATATATTTACAAATATAAAAATGAAATTACATGCAAACAAACAATTTTTGTAAAATGAAAATGAAAATTTTCTTCGTTAGGAATAACAATTTTATGTATGTATTGTGAAGTAAATGATATATGAGATAAAGAGATGTACTTTAGAGTAAGAAAGAATGATTATGTTGAAATCAGAGGTTGGTTGGCAAGAGATGTATGAATGAGATTGATATATGTTATCATTCAGCTTTGATGCCAGTATTAGTTGGATACCATGGTAAAGTGATCGTGATTAAAAGCGCTACTGAAATCAAATTGAAAATATAATCAATGATGACTGCAGAGAATTCCAAGATCAATTTCCTTGAAATCAATCCCACACAGTCTCATATGGATTATCAACAAAGAGAAATTTCGTCATCCCCAGAGCTGACTCTTTATTAATCGTTATCAGGGCGAATTTAATTTAGAAGATTAGAAGAAGTGAAAAACGAAATCATCGAGCCAGTTCCTTCTTGTCATGCCACTCATTCAAACAGCTACCTCTAACTTTTTCTTGTTTCTAAAATTCGATTCTGAAAACAATTAATTTACAGAATTTTACATTAATTTTGAATAATTACATCCAAAGAAAGCTGGAAGTGTATAAGTTAATTTGTGTCTTTCAAGGAATTAGAATTTCATAGACCATTGATTCATTAGACGGTTTCATCATTCTCTCTATTAAAATAATCCCGCGGAGCAAATAACGAAACGATGCGATTTCCCAAAAAATCTCCTGCGCATTTGCATGTTAACTCACTTGCTAAAGAGAGTTGACATGCATTTTACATTTTTAGTCAAATAAAATCATTCAAAAACTCCTTTACTCCTTTTTCAGAATGAATCTTAAAGTCATTTGAAGCAAATCATCACACTCTCCATTTCCATTCTACGTTATTGTATTAATCTATTTTTCTGATCTCTCTTAAAATGATCACTTAATCTGTGCAAGAGTACATACATATTATCTTAAGTTAACCCAATATCGATTACACATCAATCCTTTATCACATATCATTTTTCACAGTTCATTCTTATTTCCCATCAAAGAAGCTCGAGAACTACATTCTGAAGTGAAGTACTACCACCTGTTCCAAAGAATGTACTGAAAAGTGAACTTATTCAAGTCAGAAGCAAGTTCAATATGATGTAACTATGCAACATAGTATGGTTATTATTTCATCTCTAAGCAATATTTTTCTAAGGTTACTTTCAAGTTTCAGTAATAAGCTATCAGCGAATATCAGTTAATTTTGGATTTCAAGTACTGTTGATTGTAGTAAGTATTGCTAAGATCCATAATTTCTAAAATTTAATCAAGTTTAAAATAAAACTTAAAGAAAAAGTTTATTGTGTTATACTCCAGAAATTTGGTAATTAATTTAATGTAATTTAAATATTCGATATAGAAAAGGCAGAAAGCACATAGATGGGCAAGTTATCTGAAGATGAAAAAGAGCAAAAGTTTAGCAAATACTTGAGAACGCCAAATTTGTTAACATTAATAATTATCAATCATTTAAAGTCAAGGACTGTAGTACTGTTCTGATCAGAATTTATCAAAATCATGATTTTATTGATATTTTTGATAACCTTCTCAGTGTCAAGAGTTGAAATTGCAATTTCCGCGGTCTTTGTTGGCACTATAATTTTGTCTTTATGGAGCACATGAAATTCGGTGGCCATTTTGAAAAGAAATGAGAACATACTGAAATATTTGTGTCACATTAAATGATGACATAAAGTAATGCTCACAACAAAAAAAAAAACTAATAATGGGTTTTCTTTTGTGATTGTCTCATAAAAATAAGATCAACAGAGAGGTTTCTTACGTGGAGTACGGTTATTGGCGACAGAATGAAAGGAAGCAATATATAATGATATTTCAAATTCAACAAACAGAAAATTTCAAGGATGAAGTAATTTCATTCCACGATGTGTTAAATAAAGCGGATTTTCTGCATATCCCACTCTCAGCTAAATTTTTCGTTCTTTTTTTTTTTTTTCTACCAACAAATACAATTCTATCAATTTCACATATGGAAGCAAAAACTGCCGTTGAATTTTGACAAATATAAAAATATATTTCATCGAAATCTTTTTGAAGAGTTGACTGTTTCCAGAGGAACAATGGATTTTATTTATGGAATGTCAGCTAATCTATGTAAAATAGAAAAGTCTCTTTCACAAATTCTCATCTACCTCTCCTACCAAACCAACTTTTTTTCAGTCTCTCTCTATCTCTCTCTCATAATTGGATATATTCCCACATAAGTGTTACTTCTGCTTCTTTTTCCTTCATTATCCCTCATACCACATTTAATTAAATAAATTTCAACTGTGGACTTAGTAATTCCATTCTTTCTCTACAAATATCACTTATTATTCCTATAAATTTCTATCAGAAAAGAAATAAAATGACTTACAAAATATCGCTGATCTTACGACATTCAAGAAATCAACTACTGGATGTTCTAAATATAACCAATTTGTGCATTTCATAAATTGCAATCATGCAAATATGACAAAAATGGAGAATCTCACAATCCACTTCGATTAAATTTCTCTTGAAAAATGTGGTAAACAAACAGTGAAACGAACTGATACTGTATCGGTTCAATTTTCCTATTCAAGAAAAAATCCGATTCATGAAAAAGGCAAGTAAGCAAAATGACTGCAAAGCAATAAGCATTTAATTTGTAAGGTAAATGCACTTCAATTCTTTCTTTCACTTGAAATGAAATCGAAAAAATGATGAAATTTGAAAGAAACAAATTTTGATTAAAAGTTAAGGAGTAGTTAAGAGATTTCAATCAAAAGTAGCCCACCAAAAGACCTACCAAATGCAAATGGAACTGTATGTCAAACTAGACCGGGATTTATTGGGATTCCAAAACGTATTCATTTCATCAACTTTATGGCATTCGATTGGTATATTGCCTCAGATAAACTTGTAGGATGCATAAATAAGCCTAGAAAAATAGAAGGATAATGGAAATGAAATTTTTTGAGGAAAGCAATTAGTGGAGAAAGAAGGTAGCTCTTAAGTGTGACTTTCATTATAATACGACAAAAGGCACTGTGTTATGCATGTGTGTATGGGTGTGCGTGTTTATGTTTGTGTATGTGTGTGTGTGTATGTGTATGTATGTGTATGTGTGTATGTGAGTGTTATTTCATTGGAAGCAAAGGGATTTATTCATTTTGCAAATGCTGAAAAGATAACTCTCATCGCATTTCGTCTCATACCAACATATCTTCACTCTCAAAAAAAGAAAATTTGAAGAGACGCTCTTCTTCGATTGGTAAATTCTAGAGGATAAAAGAAAAGATTTACAAGGCTATATTTTGCTAGCTAGGCTTTCAGAAATGATAATATTATCTCTATGGATAGGAGGAGTTTGAGTAACTAAAATGTTATCTCTCCCTATGTCGTCTTCATTATGATCCTACGAATTGTAATTATTGTTTTTTTTTTTCTTTTTTTTTTTTAAATTACTTCACTTCACTTCTCACTTGTTGTTTACAAACGAATCAAAAAAAGAAAAAAAAATGGTTGTAAAAAAATCCTTTTTTCCCATTAGTCAGTGATGCTTGAGGGATGAATAGAAGCTTATTTTCAGGGAACTAATTATGATTAATTATGTAACGATTGATAACAAATGTATTTTCTTTACGAGTGAACTGTTAGCTAAAGGGTTCACATTGAATTTCTCAGTGAGATGAATGGCAAATATTAATTACCAAAGATAATTACCAGAAATCAAATATTAATCGCCTATTTAGCTGTTTATTAATTGTAATTCAAATTTACAAAATTGATGGCAAAGAACAATTCTTTCCATTTTCCATTCTTTTTTTCAGTAAACTAACCATAAACAAAACTATAAATTAAGAAGAAAAAAAGAACTAAGAATTTGCATGTTTCCAATGATGTGACACTTCAACAATAAAAGCCTTTAATAACTAGAAATGATGTTTTTATTAAAACTACGTTTAGTTTTTTTTTTTTTAAAAAGTAAACCTATACACTTTGATAAATGATGTAAGCTTATGATGGCTTTTTTAGTTGATTTCGTGAAGCTTCTCAGGTAAAATTTAATAGGAAAGAATTTTCTCTTCCCATTAATTAATCATTTTGAATGAATTAATAGCCTTTTAAAATGACAAATGATCTTATCATATTGTTTAAAAATTAAAAACGTACTGCTTATGCAACAAATTATTCTTTAGGAAAATCTTAGAAAAGGTTAGGGAAATGATCTTAATATGTATAAAATGAACTAATAAGAATAAAACAATTTGGCTTTCGTTTCACTCATCTTTTTCTAAAGGTAATTTGCTGTAGGAGAAGAAAATTTCTGAACTCTAACTCATTTAATGGTAATTCCGGAAAAGTTTAAGAATAGAAAACGAGACTTCCAATTAGAGCTACCTCATTAGCA
>NW_018108225.1:237361-242198 GCF_000183805.2 Loa loa | reverse complement strand
AAAAAGAAACCTATACACTTTGATAAATGATGTAAGCTTATGATGGCTTTTTTAGTTGATTTCGTGAAGCTTCTCAGGTAAAATTTAATAGGAAAGAATTTTCTCTTCCCATTAATTAATCATTTTGAATGAATTAATAGCCTTTTAAAATGACAAATGATCTTATCATATTGTTTAAAAATTAAAAACGTACTGCTTATGCAACAAATTATTCTTTAGGAAAAATCTTAGAAAAGGTTAGGGAAATGATCTTAATATGTATAAAATGAACTAATAAGAATAAAACAATTTGGCTTTCGTTTCACTCATCTTTTTTCTAAAGGTAATTTGCTGTAGGAGAAGAAAATTTCTGAACTCTAACTCATTTAATGGTAATTCCGGAAAAGTTTAAGAATAGAAAACGAGACTTCCAATTAGAGCTACCTCATTAGCATTACGATTACTCATAAGGGCATACAATTCTCCATTAAAATCTCATTAAAGCCGAATATCATTTTTCCGGTTGTCTCTATGTCAAGTGGTACTGAAGTTAATGCTAAATTTACTCCCATCATTTCAAAGAGCTATAAATTTTTTTGATTTATTTTTACCAAATGAGAGTCGTAAGAGTGTATTTAAAAGAAAAATGTACAAATATGACAATAGCTGAATTTCAAACATTCAAAATTTTTATTCATTTCTAATCTGTGATGATTAGATAGTTTTATAAATTGTAAGCTTTATGGCAACAAATAGTTTCCCTCTAACTGGGAGCTCATTTATCAAAAAATTTATTTAGCTAATTAAAATATAACAATCGGAGAAGTTTTGTCGAAACAGGTTTGTTTTACTCTGTAACTCTGCAACAAAAACTTTAGTAATTTTGTCAATAAACAATGTTCCAATTAGATGAATAAAAATATGAACAAAACGTAACCGTTAAGTGTGCATTTGACACGAAACAATTGTTAAAGTATGGAATTGTATCGATGATGCGACAGTCTTTCTATTTTGCAGCTACAAAATGGTTGTATTTCCGGATATGATGTAGAATGAAGTGTTAATGAATCGATACATTTTACTGCAAGTGAAAGGTTTATTATCTCAAATAAAAGGTTTTGTTATAATCTTGTTTTTATTTCAACATGATATTTACTTTAAAGAGTAGCAATTGAGAAATTTAAGCTGCGAAATTAGAACTATTCAAAATTTATAATATCACTGCACAGAACAGCAATAACATATTGCAGAAAATAGAGACAAAAAAAAAAAAAAAAAAGGGCGGTTAGAAATTTGCAAGAAATATTTCATTGATTGAAAGGATGTGAAAGATAATGACTGGTCAAATGATAAAGCTTTCGAAGTTCATTGGGAAAGATTATGACATCCTACAGGACAACAAAATTGATTGCTTTTTTGAAAACTTCAGAATCCCTGGGGAACGAATTATTTACGAAAAGAACACTTATTTTTCATATTTAAAATGTTTTTCGCATTTTTGCTTCAGTGAAAATTCCAGAAAACTATCTTGAAGAAGAACAGGAGGTCAATTCTGAAAACCTTTTAGTTCGTTTCAGATTAAAAAGACTACTTGGCAAGTTTGCATAGATGTTTGTAAAGGTGAGAACATAATTAAGTTACCTGACCTATATAATTCTGTAAAAAAAAAACAGAATTATATAGCTAAGATGACTAAATTCAATAAAAAAGTAGACCAATTCACTAAAGTATATCTTTTGCTGACGAGATTATCACCCCTCAAATTGAACTTTTTATTGCTCAAATAAAAATCGAGTGGCTTTGAACATATTGAAATATCAGTTCAAAAGTTGGCGAACAATTCCAAGAATAATTTCGCAATGGTTTGGGGAAATCGCTCTTATGAATAATCATTAACATTGCTAGTTTTTTCAAATTTTTATATATTTTCAAGCTAAGTAAGCAAAAATCAATATTTTGCGTGCTTATTCGGGTTTAGATAGCATAAGTATTAGTAAAATAATGTGGGAAATTCTCGAAAAACCATGCCCATTTCTGGATTTATGAAAGTCATTGATTGGACAACAAGATTTATCAGTCCAAAGAAACATTCTTTGTGGAAACGGTCTAATCAAAAATGAAATGGTCCTTTTTTCCTCATTTAATTAAATGCCAAAAACAATCGATTGCTTTACAGCCAAGAAATCTGCAACAGCTGTGAGATAATTAACAGTCGTTTTTTGCTAAAAACAATTTGCATGTTCCATAATGGATGTGAATAACCCTTTTAATGAGAACACTGCACCAATCCCGGAAAGCTATTTGTTACTTTGGAAAGCAATTTATCAAAGAAATGCGTGACACCTGCAAACACTTATGAAAAAAAAGAAGGAATTTTCAGGAAATTTCAAAATTTTCGAGAGTTTAATTTCTGCTTCCGAACAATCGTTTCCCTCTTTTTATCTCCTCCCGCTTTATTTCCACGGCATAATTTTGGTAAAACCTAAAAAGTGCATTTAACAATTATGCAGCAGCAACAATTACCTCTAAGCTTTCCTATTAGATACACTCTTTAAGCGTTATCAGATTTATTTTTGCATTAAAATGATAATTGATTTCGAAACGATCGTTATCATCTGTCAAACTAAAATGTAATTGAAATTTCGCAGTGTCGAAAAATACTGTATTTGAACTCGTTCAATCCTGTTTCATAATGGTAACTTTACTCAATAACAAACATATCTTCAGTTAGCTTACTTCTGAAAAGCTATCAAATTAACTTGAAAACTTGACAGTTGCAAACAATAAACAATCTATGAAATGTTTATTGTTTGTTTATTAATTGTTTGTTATTGTTGATTGTTTATTGTTAAAACGAAAGGATGATCCTATTGGGAGAAGAGAGAAATTTCAAAATAAAAGAGGAAATGGAGGAAATGAAACTTTAAAGTTGTTGAAAAAAAAAGAAAGAATAGAAATTTAGTCATTTCATGTTCTGATTTAATGCATGGCCAGACAAAATGCATTCAAAATTAAGGAGTAAGAAGAAAGGCTAAACGTTCGAGGAAATAAATCACTTCGTTTCCAATGTTTCAATCATTGTTATATCTTTGAATTCTGTAGACGTATGTCAAAAGTCCAGACTTACCCTCACATTTCAATAATTAAGGCATCGGTAGAAAAGCTGAGATGGTGAATGGCTTGGAACAATTCGACAAAATATATTTCTATATGCTTTTTAATTCCTCTCAAAGTTATACGTTTGCTGGGGTTCGCTTTGACAACTCATCTGTGAACTGCAACAATAACTTCACCGATTGTGTTTCATCTACACTCGAATTTTAATCTAAGGTTCACTTGACGAACTTTTCAATACCCCACTGGATCACATATGTCACGCTTTGATAGAACGACAAAGTCGTCATAAGTGAGATTCATGATCTAGTATAATTAAAAAAAATAAACGAAAAAGAATTTAGCTTTGGTTATTTTTGGACCAGAATTTCTAAAAACCAAAAGGGCCAGTACATTTTGAAAATATTGGATGGTGATAATAAAAGATATTAATGACATACAATGTAAGGAAATTGATCAGTTTAGTGGTAATTGAATAATCAAAAGTTAGGAGAAGAATTGCTAAGCTAGAAATTTGTCCATACAATTCGAAGACCTATTAGATTGCTGTATTTTTTTGTCACATCCAAGTTTTTCTCGTTCCAAGCGTTCATCAAAAATCCATCCTAAGCTTCTATCTAACTAACTCTTTCTTAGCTGGTATGTCTAATAATTTCTGAAAGACAAGAAGAGGATTTATCTATAGAAGCGTATGGCATGGGGATTTAATATAAAACGAAATGAGTTATTACTCATTTGCTTACAGGAAAAAGTTTCAGGAAGAACTCTTCTCACCCTTCATATTAAATTGTACTTAAAAATTTCTTGCAAACTATCAAAAAAAAAAAAGAAAGTATTCTCATCATTTTACTCGGCCAAAAAATTTCTCTTATTAATAACTTACTTAATTTTGTAGCTAAAAGAAAGGGAATCTTGTTTATCCTAGCATCAAAGCTTTTTCAACAAGCAATGAAATTACTAACTTAATTTAAACGCATGTATAAAAATCTACTTTTCAAAAAAATTTATTGAATTTCGAAATGATTTTTAAAACGGCATAAAAATCAAAGTGAGTTTTTTTTTTGACTTATTAATTTTCAAAAACGCAAGTTTTTAGTTGGACAAGAATATCAGTTTCTTTAACAAAATCAAAGTTTTTTAGTCATTACTTCGTGCAGAGTATAAAAAGCTCGAAACACAGGTATCGGTTGATGTTTTACGATTACAGTAATCGTGAAAGTGACAACTTCCCTGACAAAAAAATATAAAAGAAAATTAATCATGAATGATAAATTCGTGATTAAATAATAAATGAGAACTTTTAGCTTAAAAAGGATTTGAACACTGCAGAAGTTGGATTAATGAATTAATTACTTTTCTTCCATTTGCTTGAGCTGTAACACTTGGCTGTTTAAGTTCATTAAACAAGCGAAACTTCATTAATGTCATCAACTGAACAATGCATGAACAATATTCATGGCAACTTTAGAAACAAAAAAAAATTAAATTAAATTAAAAAATTCACTTGGAGGCAATCAATGTTCTGAATTTTCGAAAAGCCAAAATATTGAAAGAGACTTTGAAGAGGACCGATATATCCTCAACGATGAAATTCATACAACGGGAATTCTCAGTTAACGACCGCTATTTCCATTCCTTTCCTTTTTTTCAATAATTCAACTTATCTCACTAAAAGGACAAAAGTCTTTCCTTCCAATGAACAAAATCAATTGCATTATGTTTATTTGAGTAACGAATAACTCAA